>NC_090371.1:275089928-275389928 GCF_036365525.1 Heterodontus francisci
GAGGAAGGGATCTAAAGGGCTGGGTAATTGAGTTCAGCATCTGTTTGTACATGAACATTACTGCCTTCCAAAGTTATCTTATGATGTCTCTCCTTAACATCCATTTCTCAACCCTTCCCTGGTGGCTCAGTGGGCAAGGGGACTTCCCAGTACAGTCATACATATGACAGAGATCTCAGTTTCAATCCACCATTGTGTAAGGTTAGCTAGTTTCAACTAGACCAGCTGGTAGGGAATTGGCCTAAATGTCCCTGAGAGATAAAAATTAACTAGGGTTCCTGCTTCTGGTCACTATCTTACGACCTCTGTTTGAAAGTGCTTGTTTGGTGACATTGGGTAAATGTAGGATTGTTCTTGGCTGTGGTGCTCCCATGCCTCCATCAAGAACAAGGGCAGCAGACACATGGGAACACCACCACTTGCAACTTCCCCTCCATGCCACACACCATCCTGACTTGGAACTATATCACTGTTCCTTCACTGTTGCTGTGTCAAAATCCTGAAACTCCCTCTCTCTAACAGCACTGTGGTACCCTGCATGGATTGCAGCAGCTCAAGAAGGTGGCTCACCATCACCTCCTCAAGGAAGTTAGGAATGGGCAACAAATGCTGGCCTTGACGGTGCTGCCTACATCCCATGAATGAATTAAACTTTTTTAGAAAATAAATTCCCCCACCATTGGCCCTGCACACCCACGTTTTTGGCTCAACCATGTAGAATGATCACTTGGACAAGAGTTTCTTCCTCCTGTGGAACTGAATGAATCAGTTCTTTGGAGGAAGCTGAAGTGTAGGAGAACTCCTCAACATTAGAGTCATAGAGAGATACAACACTGAAGCAGGCCCTTCGGCCCACCGAGTCTGTGCCGACCAACAACCACCCATTTATACTAACCCTACATTAATCTCATATTCCCTACCACATCCCCACCATTCTCCTACCACCTACCTACACTCGGGGCAATTTACAATGGCCAATTTACCTATCGACCTGCAAGTCTTTGGCTGTGGGAGGAAACCGGAGCACCCGGCAGAAACCCATGCGGTCACAGGGAGAACTTGCAAACTCCGCACAGGCAGTACCCAGAACTGAACCCGGGTCGCTGGAGCTGTGAGGCTGCGCCACTGTGCCACCCTGATCTTTTTGATCTTCTTTTATGGTGTGTTTGCATGTGACTTTTTATCTTTTTGTTTTGCTACAAGAGTGGGACCCAACACTAGTCCATGTAGTTTCAAAATTAATGAAATGGGTTCATCCAATTTCCTGAAACAATCTTTATTCCAAAGTAATCTGTACAAGCCCAAGATAGTGATTTGGCTTTAATAATGTCCCAATCACGCATAAAAGATGGACATTATCAACTCCAACTTGACTCAAATGCCAGAGGTACAGTATTCTTCATTTCTTGTTATTGAATAAAAAATATCAATTTTCAGTTAACCAAGACTTGGCATCATAGATGTTTAAAAGCAATTGATTTAACAACTTGGCAATAATTTCTACACTGTGTTTAACATCTTGGGAGTCCTGTTCTTCCTCATGTACAGAAAGGCTGGTCGTTGTTACTGAGCATTATGAGAGAAGTCTGGAAGATCTATTAAAGGAAAGAAAGCCCATCAGGTAACATTTTAAAAATCATATACTGTTTACTTATTGTTTAGAAACTTTCTCCCATTGCACCCACTAGCATAGTTTTTCAAATGAATATTAATGTTTGGTCCTTCAGAAAAATCTCTGATTCACTTTAATTGACTAGTTTTGTATTCAGTGGACCCTTCATTTGCTGGGTTAATGGGAATCAATTAGAATACATTGGGCCAGAATTTACTGTAGCCAGTGAGCAATCAGCCCATTTAATGTCCTGGAGCTTTTGCACTAGGAATTGCTGCATGTGGGTGATCTTAAGAGTGCAATGCCCTCTACAGGGCATCTGGGATCTCGTTAACCAATCAGAATGAAATATTGTTAATGAACAGAGCAGAGACTAAGCCAGGAAGTTTAAGTTAGCATATTGAATTCATTGTCAAATCAAGTACAGAGAGGAAATGAAAGATTTTATTAAGAGAGAAAGATGAAAAAGGAAGGAATGAGACTCCACACTTGCAAAAGTTTTAATTTTCAGTGTCAGGTTGTTTGGCAACAATTAACATTATTGCACCTTTGAAAAGGGTACATTGAATGAAACTGACAAGCCCTAACTTTCTGTGCCAAGTTTTGTTCGTATCTACCATGCAAGTCATTTTCACAAAACTAACGACTGAGCAGTGCATCTTGGGTAGCAACTTTGGAATTTTCGGGTTTACCCATACACCTGCCCTCGCCTGAGGTTTTTGTGCAATTTGCGCATAAGCAACAATGAGCATTATTAGCCTCAGTCTATTTTGGCAGTAAATTCTGGCCTGTTGTTTTCATAGGAAGTGAACTGATGGCCAGAGTCGGGATTTATATTTGAGCTGACTTCTGGAAGGTATTTGATGTGTGTGTGCCACATCTTGGATTATTTTTGCAGGTTATGTTTTAAACTGTTATTTACTATCATTGCATGTACCTTGTTATAAGATATAAAAGCTGTACTTATCCATTTTTGCCTTTTAAATTAAGATCACCTATTAATTCATTGTGCCCAGCCAAATTGTGACAGCTTGCATATTCCCTGACGGTACTCCATTCCCTACTGTAATAATACTGGGTCAAAGGAATAACTGGCTGGTTCTGATTTAATAGTAGCACTTGTAGTGGTGATAGAAAAGCCAAGGTGCCCTGCTGACATGGTATCAGGAAGAGACTGTCTCCAAAAGCTATGGAAACACTTTTGAAAAAATTCTTAAATGCTTCTCCTTCATAGCGCAAGAAGATAACCTTTGCCGGATAGGTGCATTCTTGAGAGCTTATGTGACATTTTGCACGTCAATATCCCAAAGGCCTGGGATGTTAAAGTGGTGCAATTTTACAACCTAGTGTGCAGCCCAAAATTGGATTTTAAAGGTCTTTCCTTGTAATAGCTCTAGGATAAGCACAGCCAATAATTGAGATTCCTTTGAAGCCAAGCACCATTAATCGAAATGACTTTGCCAGCCTGTTAGTGCAGTCAATTAATCCATGTTGGAAAGTCTCCTCAACAGGTTCTTGTAGCTTATTACCTCTGGATGGCACATCTAAAGATGCTTTTATATTTGCTAATTTTTAGCTAGGACTGTGGGAGAAGAGCCTCTGTGTGCTGACCTCCCTCCACTGGGATTAGGTAACCAAATTGAACAACCTCAACTACAAAACAATGTGAAGCTACCCTAGTCTGTAAAACGGGAATAAAATGTACCTGTCAGGCATGATGCAGGATTACTGGCTAAAGCTGACAAAAGAGGTTACTAACAGTGGTAATTTTATACGTTCAGTGCCTCCACTCGAAGACTCTACTTCTCTGTTGGCAATGCAAATAAAGCAAAGCAGCAACCAACAGTAGCAGGAAGAACATGTTTAAGGAATGTTTCTTTCCTTGCATCAGAGCTGGTGCAACTATGTAGTTGGCTGCCAGCACTGTCCATGGAGCTGGCTGTGCACTTTGCCCGCACGCAAGGTCTGGCAGTGCCATGCCTGCCGGTATGTACCAGTTGCCAGCACAGGCTTTGGGCAGATGCAGTTCTGTCCACCTGGATGGTATAGCAGCTGCAGATTTTGCCTGTGTGTACCAGCGCCAGCAATCAAGGAAAGTCTGCAGCCAGAAAACAAGTGACTTCTAAACAACTGCACATGTAGTTGACAGTGCTATCAAGTGGCACTTGCTCAGCAAGAACCTGCTCACCAATGTTGAGTTGGGTTCTTCAGGGTCATTTGGCTCCAGACCTTGTTACAGCCTTGGTCCAAACATCGACAGAACAGCTGAATTCAAGAGATGAGGTGATAGTAACTGCCCTTGACATCAAAGGCAGCATTTGACCGATTGTGGCGTCAAGGAGCCCTAGCAAAATTGAAGTCAATGGGAATCAGAGGGAAAACTCTTCACTGGTTGGAGTCATACCTAGCATAAAGGAAGATGGTTGTGGCTGTTTGAGGCCAGTCATCTCAGCTCCAGGACATCATTGCAGGAGTTCCCAGGGTAGTGTCCTAGGCCCAAGCATCTTCAGCTGCTTCATCAGTGACCTTCCCTCCAACATAAGGTTAGAAGTGAGGATGTTTGTTGATGATTACCAAGTGTTCAGTACAATTCGTAACTCTTCTGATACTGAAGCAGTCCGTGCCTGCATGCAGCCCGTGCCTGCATGCAGCAAGATCTGGACAATATTCAGACTTGAGTTGACCAGTTGCAAGTAACATTCACGTCATGCTAGTGCCAGGCAATGACCATATCTACAAGAGAGAATCTAATCATTTCCCCTTGATGTTCAATGGCATTATCATTAATAAATCTCTCACCATCAACATCCTGCGGGTCACTGTTGACCAGAAACTGAACTGGACCAGCCATAGAAATACTGTGGCTACAAGACCAGGTCAGAGGCTGGGAATTCTGTAATAAGTAACTCACCAACTGACTCCCCAAAGCCTGTCCACCATCTACAAGGCACAACTCAGGAATGTGATGGAATATTCTCCACTTATCTGAAAGTACAGGCTGTCAGAGGGACCTTGGTGTACTTGTCCATAGATCACTGAAGGCAGCAGCACATGTAGATAAGGTGGTTAGGAAGGCATATGGGATACTTGCCTAAATAATTTCACCCAGAGGGTGGTTGGAATCTGGAACACACTGCCTGAAGGATTGGTAGAGGCAGGAACCCTCAACATGGCCGGCACAGACAATGGGCCGAAGGGCCTGTTTCTGTACTGTATAACACTATGACTTTGAGTGCAGCTCGAACAACACTCAGGAAGCTCAGGACCAAGCCGCTGCTTGATCGACATCCCATCCACCATCTTAAACATTCATTCCCTCTGCCACCGGCGCACAGTGGCAGCAGTGTGTACTGCATAAAAGATGCACTGCAGCAACACGCCAGCTCCTTTGACTGCACCTTCCAAATTCGTGAACTCTACAACCTAGAAGGACAAAGGTAGCAGACACATGGGACCACCACCTGCAAGTACCCCTCCAAGTCGTACACCATCCTGACTTGGAACTATATCGCTGTTCCTTCATTATCACTGGGTCAAAATCCCTCCTAACAGCACTGTGGGTGTATCTACACCACATGGCCTTTAACAGTTCAAGAAGGCAGCTCACCACCACTTTCTCAAGGGCAATTTGAGATGGGCAACAAATGCTGGCGTTGCCAGAAATGCTCACATCCTGTGAATCCTAACAAATAATTTTTAAAAAGCGTGAAGCTTTTTGAGTTACTGCCAATACCATGCCATAAAAGGGCAATTAGGGATGGGCAATAAATGCTGGCCTGGTCAGCGACGCCCACATCCCATGAATGAATTTTTAAAAAACTCCTATTAAAAGCTGTTCTGGATAATACAAACTCAATAATACTGCATCTTTGACCAGTTGAGGCTCCCCTAGGGACTCGTCTTAGAATATATGGTATTCAGTTCATAATGAAAATGATGTTTAATGAAAGGATTTACACTGGAATGACTGTTTGCACATGACATAAATTTCTGCAATGTCGGGAAGAGACAGACACGACGCAAATGACTGCAGTTATGAATGGTAAATGTGGAACTTTTGTTGATCAGTGGGAGGTAATGGATATCTGTGCCAGAAGTATCAATATGATTTCAGTGAAGAGTAGATCAAATAAAGTACAGCAGAGAAATAAAGTGTTTAATGAAACACAGTAGGCTGAAGGAGTACAAAGAGTGGCCAACATTATTAAATTCCTTGCAATTATAATAGCACCTTCTGAAAGTGGCTGCTTTTGATTTATTTTTTAATACCATGTCGCCTTGAAACATCTTGGCTGGTGAGATTTTTACTTAAATTTACAAAGTGTGTTTGAATAAAAAATGAGCGAATATCCTGTTTAAACTGAACTCCAGTTTTGAAACTTAAATTCATTATGTTGTGTGTTTTTTTTCCCCCCAAAACACAATTTGACAAGAAATTTCCCTTAGAAGGACAGACCTATCCGTCTGGATTAGGGTGTTGCCCATTTCCATGTCTGTCTGTCTATGTATGCGTGTGTGTATGTGCTTGAGATAAATCATGGAATTGTACATTTCATCCAGCCATATACTCAGACAACAACTGTGAATGATGAGCAGCACAGAATGGTTCAGCAAAACCTACAGGCCCCACTATGCTTGGTACGTAGGAATATATGAAACGGTTGTAGTATATCTACAACCTCCTGGTCACCTCCAGCAAGCAAAAGAAATAAGTTTTATAATTTTAAATAACTGGAATACAAGAGTTTTATGGGAGGTAATAGTGTTATTTTCATTGTCAAACAAATGGTATAATTATTTTCTATATCTGGTGAAGTCTGTATCTTTTAACATGAACATGTTGTTAGCCAAACCTTGGTAAGGTGTTATTCGTAGTACACTGGTTCACTTACCTCTGAGTCAGAAGGTTGTGGGTTCAAGTCTGTCCCCAAGACTTGAGTGCATAATCTGGACTGGCACTTCAGTATGGTTCTGAGGGAATGCAGCACTGTTAGAGGTTCCGTCGTTTAGATGAGATGTTAAACTGAGGCCCCGTCTGCCCTCTCAGGTAGACGTGTAAGAACCCAAGAAGATCGAAGAGCTGGAAGTTCTCTCTGGTGTCGTGGCCGATATTTATCCCTCAACCTTTAAAAGAAACCCATAAAATCTGGTTATCACATTGCTGTTTGTGGGAGCTTGCTGTGTGCAAATTGGCTGCTGCGTTTCCGACATTACAATATTGATTACACTGCAAAAGCACTTCATTGATTTGTAAAGAGCTTTGGGACAACCTGAAGTATAAATGCACAAATGTCTTTGTTAAAAGACATACTCCAGGTTCAGACCTAATCAAGGTTTGTTAACGTTAGAAAATTTTATTCGAACTTGCATTCCCTGGTTTAGATTCTGTGCTGCACATTAAGAATTCTTCAATTTGATTGGGGCGGCGCAGTGGCTAGCACCGCAGCCTCACTGCTCCAGTGACCCAGGTTTGGTTCTGGGTACTGCCTGTGTGGAGTTTGCAAGTTCTCCCTGTGACCGCGTGGGTTTCCTCCGAGTGCTCCGTTTTCCTCCCACATGCTAAAGACTTGCGGGTTGATAGGTAAATTGGCCATTGTAAAAATTGCCCCTAGTATAGGTAGGTGGTAGGAGAATTGAGGGAAGGTGGGGATGTGAGAGGGAAAATGGGATTAATGTAGGATTAGTATAAACGGGTGGTTGATGGTCAGCACGGATTCGGTAGGCCGAAGGGCCTGTTTCAGTGCTGTATCTCTCTGACTCTAAGGTGAGATGCTTGCCCTGTTCGCACAGGTCCCAGCTCCCCTGTAGAGGGTGCTGGCCCCAAGATGGATTTCAAGTTATCATACATTCCAGTTCAAAGCCCTTAGAAAGTGGGTGGGCAAGTGTAATGAACGAGTGCCATCCTTAATTCATGGTTAACTGCAAAATCCAGGCCGTTATATATGCATGTGCACAATTGCACTGGTTTGGTTGATCTGTGAAAAATATCCTTTGTCTAAACGTAGGTTTCTAAGGGAAAATCAAACTGGAGCAAATTAAATTTTTATCTTTAGAAAAATAAGAAATGTAAAATATCCCGAGACAAAGTATTAGATTAAAAAAAGGGAATAGTCTGTGAGTTGTGAGCAGAACTTTTGATGTGTTAATGATGACTAGAAATTAAATGTTTTGACTCTCTCTCTCTCTCTCTCTCTCTCTTTTCTCTCTCTCTCTCCTGCCACCTTTGATTAAGAGGAGTAAAACTGTTTGCCAGAAATGTTCCTCTGTGTGTGTGTGTGTGTGTGTGATTAGCAGCCCTTAAAATAGCTGATTAATCCCTGGCATACAATACTACAGACAGATGTTGCGTGAAAGAGTGATTCTAAAACTTGATGTAGACTTGCACACAGTGTTCTGTGTAAATGCACATGTTCTTAATTATTCCTCTGCTTTTCTCCAGAAAATTTGGATGGCTTTGTGGGAGGGGTTGGGGAGCAGTGCATGTGCTTGCTTTAAAAATTGTATGTAAAACTCTGGAAGTCAACTGATGTCTGAATCTTACATTGGCAAATATAAGTATCATTCAAAAAGTTAACTTTCTAGTTATATTTTATTTGAAAGAATGGTGGAAGGAGATTCAATGGTTACTTTCAAAAGGAAATTGCCTATATGTTTGAAAAGTGTGCATGTAAAAGATTACATTGGAAAAAGAGCAGGTGAGGTTTCCCGCTGTCCTGGCCAACATTTATCCCTTAATTTATTACACCAAAAACAGACTAACTGGTCATTTATCTCATTTCAGCATTTCTTACTTTACAGCAGTGGCTACACTTCAAAAGTACTTCATTGGCTGTAGTGCACATTGAGATGTCTGGTGGTCATGTAAGGCAGTAGATAAATGCAAGTCAGTCTTTCCTGTGTGCGATTTGACTACCATATTTGGCCACTCGACAATAGTGACCACAATTTAGACGTAATTCGCTGAAATACTTTGGATCATCCTGAGGATGTGAAAGGCGCTAGATAAATAAATGCAACTTCAATCCTTTCTTTCCATCTACAGTTTTGTTTCTGTATTCATTTTTATTTGTTGGTGTATCAGTCTAATTTTTGTTAGTGTATTGCAAGTCTTTTATTTCCAAATCCATTTCTTGAAACTATGCTTCCAGCTGCCTCTTAGCTTGCAGAAAGTGAAGCGTTCAGGACGGGAATTGCTTTTAGGATTCCATGGTGCACCTAGATTTGAAGCAGGAAGAGCAGAGGACAAGAAAGGGAGGTGCAGCAATCCCTCACTCACATACATTGTCCGTCCTTATCCCAGGCCCTCCATTTGCTGGCTCAGATGGTCTGCCCTGCACATTTCCAGAGGAGACTTGTTCTGCAGTGTCTCGGCTTCACAAAGGCATTGCCAGTTAGCTTTTGTGTAATTGGTGAAGTGTTCCAAAGCAGTCAGTCTAATGTTGACAAATAGTTCAAGCAAGTGGCAGAGGTCCTGTATGTAAAGGGATAGCCTGTGAAAAGAAGGTATCAACTCATCAGGGGAAAGAATGTTACAGAAGCAAGATACTGCAGATGCTGGAAATCTGAGATAAAAATAGAAAATGTTGGATGTACTCTGGTCTGGAAGCATCTGTAAAGAGAGAAACTGAGTTAATGTTTCAGGTCAATAACCTTTTATCGGAACAGTCCTGATTAAATATTTGATTTCAGTTTCAAAAATCTCGAAATAAAAAGCTGCCATCAGTAAAAGTGACCATGAAATTGTCGGGTTGCCGTAAAACTCAACTGGTTCACAAATGTCCTTTGGGAAGGAAACCTGCTGTCCTTATCTGGTCCAGCCTATATGTGACTCCCCTCCCACATCAGTTTGGAGCTTTTAACTGCTTTCAAGCCACTCTGTTGTAGCAAACTGTTACAGCACCTTCACTATATGGGCTGCAGCGGTTTAAAGAGAAAGCCCACCACGACCATCTCAGGGCAACTTGGATGGACAATAAATGCAGGCATGTTACTTGTCTGAGAGCAGCTGATACCAACTCTTGCCACTGAGTAGTGTCTGTTCCCTTGTCTCATCAATTGGTCTACGCCAGTTCAGAGCAAATTGGTAACCTGTTTTATATTGCACTCAATTTGTTAATGGAAAAGAAAATTGGGTGGGTGCGAAGGGGGCATTCACATGGCTCAAATGATCGCACTCTCGCTTCTGAGTCAGAAAGTTGTGGGTTCAATCTCCTCCTCAGGAATGTGAGCTCCAAATCTAGGCTGACACTTTAGTACTGTACTGAAGGAACTCTAGTATCCGAGCCACAGCTGTGATGCTCCAGCCTTGTATTCCATATGTAATGCCTTCCACTATATACCAGTGAGTTAACCCTGATAAAATAATCCCTGCATTATATTCCAATATCTGACTTCTTTTCCCAGGTGTATTTGTTTATTGGGCAACTTTCATCACCAGAATATATTCACCCCCAGCCTTGTGCCGGTCCCTCCCCCAACTATTATCAAATTGGTACAGCTGATTGACTTTAAGGAGAGAGTGGAACTGACTGGATGGACTGAATTCGTATTTTCCAGCCCTGTACGTCCCTATGTTACTATCAATATGTCAGTCTCGGGAAAGCGTACAGCGAACATTCACTGCAATGACCTCTGGAGAGGTTCTCCTTATGGAGAATGCTTCAAAATGAGGGTTTTTTTTGTTCTGGAATGGAGAAGTTGAGGGCAAAGTCTTTTGACATATGAATCGTTTTTAGAGCATGAATGGTGAAAGATTGAGTCCATTGATTGGTGAGTTGGTAACAAGGGGCAGCGACTGAGAATGATGGAGGAGGTTAAATGAACCACTCTTCAAAGTTGTTAGAGCATGGAATGAATTGCCAAAGTGAGTGAGGCAGCGTTTATAAAAAGGACAACGGCTGTGAACCTGTCAGTTTCTTCCCGGGTGGATTGAGTTAAAATGAATTCTCCCAGATATTTGTGTATTTGCTGTGTAAGCTTGTGATCACCTAATCTCATCCTGTGCCAGTTGAACACATCTCCTGAAGGCTAATACAGGAACATGAATGTCTTGTGGGTGGGGATTAGTGAGTTGCAGGCAGAGAATGAGTTGCACATGATATATGCCATAATTTCTCACACACATTATGAAGAGAATACATCATAAGGAACTGTGAAATTCATGGGAAAGAAGACTCATTTATGAACTAGGTTGGTTATTTTCTAACCTGTATAAATCATGACTCTTGTCCCATCAGTGCTTCACAATTAACCATTCAACTGTTCAACTGTGGATTCACACTCCATCTGGTGGTAATACCATGTAACTGTATTTGTTGCAGAGGTGATACAAAATAAAACCTGCATGAAACAAACTGTAGCCAGAGGTGATAGACCAAATGACAAAGTTAGGGACTCTTTAGGGGAAGGTATAAGAAACTTTTCCTCCTGGAAATGTATGAGAAATTGTGTACAAAGAATCTAAGTGCTTCCCATCTCCCAAACCAGGAACACTGGATATAAATGTCATCTTGAGGCAAGGGGTCCAATTGGCAGAGATACTTGCAACTCCTTAAATTATTTATTTTATGAACTTGTGACTTTATAAATACAACTAAAAATTGGAGAAAAAGACACGTTTGAAAACTACTTTTGTTTTTTAAATTATCTTTCAGTCCTGGAAGGGTGCTCCAAATAGCTTTTGAGGTGTTAGAAGGGCTGGAATATATGAACAAACACAGAATGGTTCACCGAGCACTTGCACCACACAATATTCTTCTGGATTGTGAGGTAAGGCAATCTGCTTTTCTCTTTATGTAGAATATAGTGCTTTATAAATGTGTATATCCAGTATTAGTTGTTAATTGAAAGAAGGACTTTTTAATGCTTGATTAATTGGAGCTACTAATGACTAGCCTACTTGTGGCTGAATGTATGGCTGATGTTTTGATTGTTAATGTAATGAAAATTAAGGTGTGTTACACTACCTCTTTAGAATGCCCCAAGGCTGGACAACAGGTTCTGGAGGGCTGTAGATAAGGGAGCGGGTTCGAGAAACGCTCTGGAGTGGCCTGAGGCTGGACAGCAAGGTCCTGGGACATCCTGAAGATAGGGAGTGATTTCTGGAACTATGCAAGGCTGGACAGCAGGTTCTGGAGTGTCCTGAGACTTGGTAGCAAGTCCTTGACTGCTGGGAAACTGTAGAGCGGGACTTGGAATGGCCCGAATTCATAGAGTAAGATCTGAAGCTGCCGAAGGCAGATTAGAATGGCAGCTACAGGCACAGCCCAAGATTTAAATGAACAACTACTAAGCTCCGCCCTTAAAAAATGATCATGATCTTCAATTGGATCATAGAAAATGACACTTCAGAATTGCATTGACTGGCAGGTGAATAGGCTTAATTTGTTCTTATTTTTGTTCAATTTTTCTCTTTGTTCCCAACAGTTATTATAGCCAGGCCTAGTCAATCTTGAATGACTGAATAGGCTATTTGTTTCCCTACCAATGTGAATGACAAATTTGAAAGAATGTTATATTTGTCTGCAGTACTTGATCTAACCATTCCCAGAAGCTCATGTAACAGTAGTACATGATTAAGAGTGGAGTCCATCTTTTGCATTGAATAATTCTGAGCTGCTAATGGGAATGATCTAGTTGATGTCAGGTCATGTCCAACAATAGATAGCTAGTATGATAAGTAGCTCATGTGACAGATGATCTGATTCATATACCAGGCAGAGCACCTGATTTTAATCTGTGTTTCTTTTTATGATTTACAGGGTCACGTTAAATTGGCTAAGTTTGGTCTGTATCATATGACTGGCTACAATGCTGATGTTGACTTTCCTATTGGGTAAGAATTCCGAACAGTTTGATTGTGAATGGTCTTGAGTGTGCCTAAGGTTGGAGCATATTCTGCAAACTTTTTTTTCTTTGCCCTTTGAGAATGAAAATAATTAAACTCTGATTTAGCAGTGCCTACAACAAAGTGTTGTATGAGGTATCAGCTGTTGGTAGCATTCATCTGAGTCAGAAGGTTGTGGGGTCAAGAACCACTCCAGAGAATTGAGCACGTAATCCGGGTTGACAGTTCAGTGCCGTACTGAGGGAGCGCTGCACTGTCGGAAGTGTCAGCTTTTCAGACGAGACATTAAAACAGGGTCCCGTCTGAACCCTCAAGTGAACATAAAAGATCCCATGACACTGTTTCAAAGAAGAGCAGGGGAGTTCTCTCCAGTATCCTGGCCAATAGCTATCCCTCAACCAACATTATTAAGATAAATTATCTGGTCCTTTTAACTCGTTGCTGTTTGTGGGAGCTTGCTACATACAAATGGGCTGCCGTATTTCCAACATTATGACAGTGACTATGCTTCAAAAGTACCTAATTGGCTGTAATGTGCTTTGTGATGTCTTGAGGTTGTGAAGCACTGTATAAATGCACATCTTGAAATGAAAGGAGAAAAGCTTGGAAGAGGGTTTCAGCAGTAGATGGGCTGAGGTGGCCGATAGGTACACAGCTGAATTGTTATAAAGCCATCTGCACCTGACAATAGAGCCTGCAGATCACATTGGGGTGAAATGGGTGCCTGAACATGTGCACACCACATCCTGTCCATGTTCTCATCATCACTGAACATCTGGTTTAAGGCTGTCACTGAGCAACCGATCAAGGTGGGCTAAATAGAACATGATCTGAAGAGAGGACTGTGATTCGCTGTAAAATGTTTCTCCAGGAATATAAAATGAGCCTCAGAAATTGGGCTGCGTATAGCCAATTTGAAATAAATTTAACAAGCTGTTTACATTAAGAGCTGTTTGACCCTTTATAAAGCCTTTAGGCTAATGGGTGTATGCTGACCGTACCGGTGTAGTTAAGCTATTGGTTAATATGTATTTATGGGTTGTGTTTAGGTATCCTTCATACTTGGCACCTGAGGTCATTGCCCAGGGAATGGTGAAGTCCACTGATCACACTCAGAGCGACAGGTCATCACCCTCTGGTCCTAAAGTCGATGTGTGGTCTCTTGGTGTGATACTCTTTGAGCTTTGTGTGGTATGTTCTGGAACCCTCTCCTCTATCTGCATGTAAACTAATAGTATGGCTTGATGGAAAGAGCTTTAGTGCTACAGATTTTTCTTTAAACAGGATTATTTAAACCTAATTGGTTCTTAAGGTAGACAAGGGCATAAAATTACATATGCTATCCTGCTGCATATTCTGGAAGGGGCTACTTTCACTTTGTTAACTTTCTAATCTGCTGATTTTCTTTTTTGTTAAAGAGGAAGAACATTGTGTCCAAAATAGCCATTATCCATCCATAAAAATAACTTTAGCCATGAGCCTGCAGCCCTGCGTGGACCCAGTGCAGTGTGTGTTGGTGGGAGGGGATCTATTTGAATGAACTTTCTGGCTGGACTGGGTGCAGCCAGCCAACTGCTATTAAACTGAGTGGGCATACTGTTCTATGCAGTCCTGGATGTTGATCCCAGTTCACAAATACAACCAAAAGACGAGGTGGAGGTAGGGGGGGGAAAGGTAGTGGGGAGAGGCCCTCCATGTTGAGTTGTTCCTTCCCCATTTGGAGCTGGCTGGCCAGCATTTTCTGTTTCAGTCTCAGTCCTGGTTTGATTTCAAAGCCAGGTAAACATCAACACCCTCTAATCCAAACAGATAGTTCCATGTATGAATTTTTATGTAATCCTTTCCAATACCATTAACATGACTGGTCATTTATCTCAGTGCTTTTTATGAAACCTTGCAATGCACCAAATAGCGACAGTGACTGAACTTCAAGACTAACTCATTGGCTGTAGGACACCCTGAGGATGTGAAAGACGCTATATAAATACAAGTTTGTTTTTTCTTTACCAAAGGGATGGAGCGTATTCTGATTCCAGTTCAACACAGGAACAGTGTAACTGGTGCTGAATTTGGACACAATGCAATTTGCAACTGGGAAGCTTCTTCAAGGGGGCAAAAAAGCGCATTTTTGGCATGGCAGTTTATACATTTAGAAACAACTTTGTTTTTTCCTTTGCCAGAAGTTAATCTCTCGACTCGAGATATGGGAACTGTTTCCAGTATCTAGTGGTCCAATAGGGAAAAATAAATGTATTAAATTAATAAAATATTGAGGTCTTGTAATTCTCTTCCTCATTAGTTTTATTTTGTTGACCCCTCATGTATTGATAGTGGCAGAATTCAGGTTTTGGATATCGGTTATAGACAACAATGAACAAATGCCAAATTGCAGTCAGAAAGAATAATATGAAACAGAAGCATTTACTCTTAAAGGAAACTAACTGAAGCAACTGAGTGGCCATGTGGTAAAGATTACAGACAATTAGTGATGGAAACAGTCGTGACATGGTGGATATATTCTAACCACATGTGGTATACCAGGCCAAGATAGTTGGGTCTGAGGTTTGTCAATGCTGTAATCACTATCCTCTCTTTTGTTTTCTGCATTTTTTTGATTATTGCTATTTTTTTTAAATGGTACACTCATTAAAACTAAGTGAGCACTGCAAAGATCATGGGGCTTTTTGCTGAATTACTATTCCAGTGCTATCTCTTCATCTGGAGTTATCTACTTTACTCCCACTTCTATGCTGTTTCCAACTGTACTAATGTATTCTTTCCTTTACAAATACTAATCCAATTCCCCATTGTGTGATGACATTGGGCTGAATTTTTCAGCAGGTGCAGGACCAGGTGTAAGTCCCAACCCCAATAGTGTCTGATTCTTACCCACCTGTGCGATCTTCCCAGAGGTGGCCTAACCAGAGACTGCCTCCGGGAGCCCAGTCCAATTAGGGACAGCGAGTGGTCTGTGTAGGCAGGAGGCCCAATTGGAGCAACCAAGGCTGTGGGCAGCCAGCAGCCCCACCTCAAGATGGAGGCACCCTCTGAAGACTTCCAAAATTGGTAAAAGTAAGTGTGGCTACATCACCCTTACCAGGATGGCCTTCGGCCGTGGTGGCTACGACCTGTTGATTTCCCTGGCTCCGGTGGGGAGGGTGGACTTTAAAGGAGGAGTCCGTGGCTCTCCAGCCAGCCGCCTCTAGAGAACTAGTGGAGGCCTGCTCCGACTGTGGGAAGTTCCTGCCTCTATCAGACTGCTGACTTTCTACCTGCGAAGTTCCCCTGGAGGTAGAAATGTATCAGGGAGTCGTCCCGAAGCGGCTCCCCGCTATTTTCCTGGCCCACCCCTCTGCAGCCTCCAACCCCATGTCCACTGGGCTGGGAAAATCCAGTCCATTGTCTTTGCCTCATGTCATGTCCAAATAGCCTGGTCAATGAAAAGCTTTCGTCTAACTTCCCCTTTGTACGTCCACTGATAATTCGGAATCTTTGTCTCTATTTTACCAATTCTTTTACCAATTTTACCAATGGCAATAACTTGTCACTGTTTATTATTGCTCCATCTCTAAACCTCCCTGCCCTCTGTGCTGTCAGCTTGTCTGACATCAAGTCTCAGATGAACTACAATTCCTTCAGTTAAACATTCTGGGCAATTGTCTTCAAACTCTTGCCACTGATTTCATCCCCCTCCTCACCTACTGTCTCTAGACTATTGGCAGCCTCAACATTATATTCACCCTGTTGAGAGCTTATGACCCCTTATCCTCTCCGATGCAAAGACCACCTACTTCCATTTAGTCTCACTCGCCCCCATCACCCCTGTCCTTGCTGATCTGCATTGGCTCCCATGTCCCACAAGGTTTCCAATTTAAAATTGTCATCTTTGTATTTAATTTCCTTCAAAGCCTCACCCCACTCTTTCTCTGTAACCTCCTCTCTCTCTCTCTCTCTCTATCTCTATCTCTCTCTATCTATCTATCTATCTATTGCCTTCAATTTGTATAAATTCAACATCACTGCCTTGATTTTTTGTATTCAGTGTGTTTCTGTTTTCAATTTCTTTGCTTATAATATGCAGAATCCCTTTGGCTTTGTCAAGGTCTTTTCTACTTGCATTGCCAGCTTCATAAACTTGTATCCCTAGATATCTCCCTCTCCTTTCTTTTATTGCACGCTGGTAGATCTCCCATGGAGGTACACAAGGACGACAAGATCAAGTACAGTGTTCAAGTGAACATCTTTTTTTATTCATTTGTGGGATGTGGGCATCGCTGGCTCGGCCAGCATTTATTGCCCATCCCTAATTGTCGTTGAACTGAGTGGTCTGATTGGCCATTTCTGAGGGCTGTGGGTCTCAGACCAGGTAAGGACGGCAGATTTCCTTCCCTGAGGAGATTTGTGAACCAGATGGGTTTTTACAGCAATCATCAGTGGTTTCATGGCCATTTATTGAATTCAAATTTCAACATCTGCCATGGTGGGATTCGAACCCATGTCCCCAGAGCATTAGCCTGGGCTCTGGATTACTAGTCCAGTGACATTACCACAATGCCACTGCATTTAGTTAGCAGGTAACGATTGGGCTAGGTGCACTTATGAGTTCAGTCCCGATTTATTCTGTCATACATCCTGTCAATTTGTAATAAATTATAAAATTCCTGTATTTACACTGGGAACTGCCTATGTAAACTTGTTGTGCTGAAATTGCACCCTCCCCTGTGGAGAAGCTGTAGTGTCAACACAGGTGGAATAGTGCAATTGGAGTTTGTCAAGCTTATAAAAGCATTTTCCATAATAATTGTAAACACTTCCAGTTACCATTTTCAGACATAAGTTTTTGTAATGTATTATAGATTTCTTTGCATTAATCTGCATTTGCCACCTGTCTGCCTAAACAGCCAATATGTATATTTCTATCAAATTCTCCTGCATTCTTCCTTGACAATGTGCTATGCTTCCTATCACCAAAGAAATCAAACCAAGTGTGGTGAAACACAGGCAATAATTTGAAATGAATCGACTAGGAGTTCATGTCAGACAAAAAAAAAACTTTTAGCTCAATCTCTTTGTCTTTATCATTTCCAGATGTGTTGTATTTAACAAATCTATTGTAAATTAATTCTAAGACCAAACGCACTAAAAGCCTGATTGCGTATTTATTTTATTCAGGGTCATAAACTGCTCCAGAATGTGGACATTTCTGAAAGGCTAAAATTTATCCTAAATCTAGGTAAGCTTTTTGTTGTACTTGGTGGTGTTGATTTTTGTTTCTCCATCCTGGACTTATTCTAAGTTTGTTTTGCAGATTGCGTGGATGATATCTTGACTGTAATATCAGAAGAGCATGGCTGCGTAGAGATTACCATGGTTTGCTCTATTGACTTTACTTTTTGTAATGATTACAAGCTAAATACTGATGTATTTTTGTTTAGTTGATTGTCATCACAACATTGTACAATGTGATAAAATGACTGGACATCAGCCCAACGTTCCTTTTTTGCTCCCCCAACACCGTTTCTTCTCTCCTGTCTCCTCTCCTTCCTGCCACACAGCGGTGCCATGTTTCATTACTGTCCTGATGCAAAATTTCTCCCCTCCCTATCCCAGACCATATCACAACTATTCACCACTCCTTTGCCTTCCTACTCTCCTGTCACTGTCCTAGGTTTGAATACCTCTTGAATAAGCCCAAGATTATTTCTGTGCCTCTTTCGACATTAAAAGACTCTTTACAAGCTGTAACTTAACCCCATCCATTGCTCTCTCCGACCATCCTGCCTGATACATCTTGACTGTCAAAAGGCTTTCAAAAAACTCATGACAGTTAATTAAAGTCAAAGTTCTAGAGACTGAGGGTGAGTCTTGGGAAGGGTTTAGAAACTTAGTGAAGGGTAGCAATCCACCTACTGAAAGATTGAAGAACCAGACATGAGGTTAGGCTTATAATATGCAGAATCCCATTTGCATTTGTCAAGGTCTTTTCTACCTGTATTGCCAGCTTCAAATAAACTTGCACCCCTAGATCTCTCTCTCTCTCTCTCTCTCATTTTAATATAGGATATATTTCCTTTCTTTTATCACACACTGGTAGATCTCCCGTGAGGTTGCACTCCAGTGTTACACCATTTTATAAGATATTGAGCAATAGAGGCACACGTCTGAATGCAAGACACTCTCTGGTGGGTCATGGGACTGACCAGCAGCACTATCTATACCCAAGAGACTATTTAAGGTATACCCGAGATTCGGTAAATGTATACATAGCAAATTCGTATTTCTCTAATTCTAATGAAATGAAGATACTGGCTTATTTATTTCCAAACATGGATTTGATTTGCCCTTTGTGTACTTGTTGGTAAATATAAATGCTGTTTCATCTTATCAAAGGATTTATCCAAAGATGTTCAAACACTGTTGAAAAAATGCCTGACCTTTCACCCATCCAAAAGGTAAGTGCTTTTGTAGCTTCAAAGCAAATTTCAAAATGTCAACTCGACAAATTATCTCAAAGATAAAAGACTGACTTTTCCAGTATTATTCTCATTTGCTGTGCGAATTTACCCTTGGGTGAATGTTTTTGTCCAAGTGGTGCTCATCAAGGTGGGCAACTTTAGTGTTGGGAAAGAAGACATTTTCCTATTTTGGATATCCAGTATCCCAGGTCTGATGGTTAGTTGCAGTACAAAATGCCCTCAACTCTACCCAATGGTGTCTTGCCTACAATCATAGGGTGTTTCCTTGCTGCACTAGTTAGTTTCCGTTTCCTATACATGTCCCTCGAGACTGACAATTATGGACGGTTTTACTCTGTGTCATTCTCATTCAGAGCTTGTTTGAAAGTACCGATTCATATCTTGTAAAAATAGTTACTTGTAACGTTTATGAATTTGAATACAAAAACATTTCTGACTGTCTCGGCTGAATTGCAAGTTACCTCTTCTAGATTATTTCCAGTGTCTCTAAGCAGCCGCAGATAGAGCCTGCAATAATGGTTCCCTCAAATTTTGATTGTTTTAAAAGAAAGTCCCCTCTCTAGTTGTCATTTCTCTGAGATCAGGGTTTCCCTGGTAAATTGTGGGAAGAGAACTTCCAGTCATTGAAGACGCGCACTGCTCTGAAGTAGGAGCAACTAAAGTTCTTTTTAAAGTTTATCTGCTGCGTAATTTGTTGTAGTTTATCTATAGTGGAAGGTTCTACAATATATACTTTCCTTCGAACAATGAAGTAATCGGATGAGAAAAGTGCTCTTCGCCAATGTTATCATTTGCTTAAAGGTTATTATGTTCCTGTTGGAGTAATATCACTGTGTTCTGGCATCTGTTTGCATGGTAGGCCCACTCCAGCTGAACTACTGCAAGACAGTTTGTTCAGTGAAGTTTCTCCTTTGTACAAACCATTCCGCAAACCTGACGGTCTCTTTTCATCCTCTCTGCGTTGTGCTGATCTAATGATCCCTGAGGACCTGGGGACATTCTGTAAAGGTAATGATACCATGGAAAGTTTATTTTATATTAAACTTCTGTGTGGCCATGTTGGGCGATGTGCATTGGGGTGCATCCAGAGATAACTGTAACACAGACATATCTCAGGACTCTATTGCTTACTGGGGCACACAAAAAAAAAGCCATGAATTTTTGTACTAGGTAGCAAAACACTAACTATAATGTCAATGCATGCTCCAGTAACTCTGGTTCATTAAGTGATGCTTACAGCTAAAGGAAACTTTGAGGCAGGATTCTTTCTGGGTGAGAACTTCACATATTGACGTGCATATTTCATAGTTTAGTTTAGAGATACAGCACTGAAACAGGCCCTTCGGCCCACCGAGTCTGTGCCGACCATCAACCACCCATTTATACTAATCCTACACTAATTCCATATTCCTACCACATCCCCACCTGTCCCTATATTTCCCTACCACCTACCTATACTAGGGGCAATTTATAATGGCCAATTAACCTATCAACCAGCAAGTCTTTGGCATGTGGGAGGAAACCGGAGCACCCGGAGGAAACCCACGCAGACACAGGGAGAACTTGCAAACTCCACACAGGCAGTACCCAGAATTGAACCCGGGTCGCTGGAGCTGTGAGGCTGCGGTGCTAACCACTGCGCCACTGTGCCGCCCCTGCTTTTCTGACATAAACATAGGTGAAATGCCATTAACTCTTATGGTGCTGCTCCAATTGCCTTGTAGAGTACTGACAGTCTAGTCACATCTTCATACTGTTGTGGAAACTGGAGCACTGAGCAAATCACCCTTAGCGAGTGCGCTGGTCTATACATCTGTAAACTGTGCTGAGTGCAGGATAAGAGATTACTTTTCTCTGCAGCTGCTGAGCAGCATTCTGTCACTCAGATCGGTGACGATAACCGGGCTGATGTTTTCTGAGCATCTCTACGCTTGTACCAAGTGTTCTAATCATGCTTACCACTTCTGTACCCAGAGTAGATGGGATGTGATTCTTAAGCCAAGGGTTGACCGTTTGCAACTGAGGAGGGTCTGCAGCATTATGCTGCACCTTTTTTCATCAAAAAAATTTCCCTAGCCTTACTAGGACAGTTGATGCTCAAGGAGGAAGAAAGGTTGAGGGTAGATGTTTTATTCAAAGTATTTTCCCCATTCTATATTGAAAATAATAGACTTATTTGCCTTCTTGAAAATGTTAGATTCATTGTCAGTACAGAGACATCTGAAATTAAAAACAAACTACTAGAAATATTTAGCAGATCAGGCAGCATTTCTGGAGAGAGGGAAGTAGAGTTAATGTTTCAGGTCGTGACCTTTTTTTACCAATTCTGAGAAAAAAGGAGGTATTTGATATTAAATGGAGTAGAAAAGGTAAGTCCTGAGCACTATTTTAAGTTTAACTAGATGAGCCAAGCACATTAGGCCATGCCATAGAAAGCAATGATAAATAATGTAGGCTATAGAAACATAGGGCTGGATTTTGAGCCCCTGCCAGGGCCAGGATTAGAGGCAGGCGGGCGCTTAAAAAAAAGCCTGCGTGCCAGTTGCCTGTCTCCATCCCGTCCCTGAGCCATTTTCCTGTTGGCGGAATGTTGGTGGGGGGGGTGCATGGGTGGGCAGCTGGGCAGTTGAAGGAGGCCTACTGGGATTTTCCGATCAGCCTCCAGGTTCCTGGAGGCAGGGGGGCCAGTTTAACTGCATGGAGATGGCCTTCCGGCTGCAGGCCAGGGCACCAGCACTCCAGACAGGCTTTGAGGCTCTCCCTGCCTGCCTGGGTGCAGTAACAGCCAAAGGCCATCCTGTAGAGGGGTTCCCACCCCACAGTGGTGGCCTGGCTGCAAAGGCCATTCTTTACTTTACATTTTAAAAAGTTGGAGAAAGGGCTCATCCATTTTGGGGTGACCTTTCTCTCACTTACCTGCCATGGCGTCCTCCTGCTGCTTTCAAGCTGGAAGGCCTCTGATTGACCCTCCAGCTTTGGGAGCCCACCTGGTGTCCTTAATTAGATGGCTAGCCCACCCTCTGGCCATTAATTGGCCACTCCAGGAAAAATCAGTGAGTGTTTCTCACACAGTGCGGTCTTCTGACCACCATTTGAGCCTGATGGCGGGATTCAGAAGCCTGCTGGGAAAATCCAGCCCATAGAATCTTGCAGCATAGGAGGCCGTCAGTTCGGCCCATTGTGCCTGTCTCGACCCACTCCCCTACTCTTTCCCCATAGCCTTTCAGTTTTTTCCTTTTCAGATATATGCCCAACTCCCTTGTGAGAGTTACAATTGAATGTGCTCCCACTACCCTTTCAAGCAGTATATTCTAGATCATCATAAGTCACTGCTGTTAAAAGGAAATGCAGACCTAGCTTATGCAACCTGTCTTCATAATTTTACCCTTTTAACCTGGGTATGGCTAAAGTGAGGAACGCATATACTGCCCAAAGTTCCCTTCAAGATCTTCGCTTTATGGTTAACTCTTAATATTGTGGAAGTCTTTATAGCTGATGCTCTAGAATGTTGGATTATATCTTGAAGTAGTTCCCGTCATTAGCAATTTTGAGCATACGGTGATTGAAATAGTTGCAAATGAGGGACTTGTACATGCTGGCTATATTGGAACTTAAACTATCAAATTATTCAGACTTGTGATCCACAGATTTCCCCAAGATACAGTATTATTTACCCTTTTTTTTTCTTGAAGATGAAGACTATCTTTCAGAAAGATCTATTGATGAAGTCTATTATCTGTGGTGCTTGGCCGGAGGAGACTTGGAGAAGGAACTTACAATCAAAGGAATCATTCGCTCCAAACCGCCAATTTGTACATTGTCAAAGTAAGTCCTAAATCTCCACCAATATCATGTATATATTATTTGGCCAGTGTGATTGTCTAGAGAAGATTCCCTTTTTTATTTTGCCCCTTTCCTCAGACTCTCGAGTTGGAAGACAATGTTAACAAAACTGAGTATTTTGTCCTTTTTTTTTCCCCAAAAGCACTTTCCAATCAGTTTAGTAATAGAAAATGCAGGAAACACTCAGCAGGTCAGTTGACATCTATGGAGAGATAAACTTGGGTTTAACACAGGGGTGAAATGAGTTGTGTTAACAGCTACCCTTAAAAGTTGTTATGACATTTGTTGTATGAAGAATCCTTAGATTAGTTAGATTAGTGATCACAAATCCCCATCTAAATTACAACACTCATAAAATGAAAGTTCTACATTTAAACTTGAGTATTTTAAGAATGCTTTTAAGAAAACAGTTATCTGCTTACAGACATCAGATATACAGATTTCCCCTCAATATTGTTTTTGTGTTGTGGATTGGAATGAAATAATTATTCATCAACAACTCATTGAAACCAGAACAGCATAAATGTTTGTTTTCAGAGCAATGAAAATATTTGATAACTGGTAAATTTAATAACCTACCTGTGCTATGCTTACTGACACTTTAAACGACTTCAGTAAAATTTGTTCCAGTGCTCAACACAAAGTCAACAGAAATCAGGATACAATTGGTGTTACTTATATTGCAAATCTACATGCTCCTCTCAGTGCTCCTCCATGTGCGCTCCTCTCCTCACCCGAGTAGGAATAAGTGGGTCATTCTCGGAGTGGCAGGCTGTTACTAGTGGGGTACCGCAAGGATCAGTACTAGGGCCACACCTGTTCACAATCTATATAAATGATTTGGATGTGGGGACCAATTTTAATAGTTCCAAATTTTCTGATGAGACTAAACTAGGTGGGAATGTAAGTTGTGAGGAAGATGCAAGGAAGCTTCAAGCAGACTAGGACAGACTAATTGGCCAAGAACGGCAGATGGAATATAATATGTGTGAAGTTGACCGCTTTGGTAGAAAAAGCAGAAACACAGTATTTCTTAAATTATGAGAGGTTGGGAAATGTTGGTGTCCAAAGGGACCTGGGTGACCTTGTTCATGACTCATTAAAAGCTAGCATGCTGATGCAACAATCAATAGGGAAGGCAAATGGTATGTTGGCCTTCATCACAAGGGGATTTGAGTACAGAAGTAAACAAGACTTACTGCAATTGTATAGAGCCTTGGTGAGACTACGTCTGGAGTATTGCATACAGTTTTGGTCTCCTTATCTAAGGAAGGGTGTACTTGCCATAGAGGCAGTGCAACGGAGGTTCACCAGACTAATTCCTGGAATGGTGGGATTGTCTTATGAGGAGAGATTGCAGAAACTGGGCATGTATTCTCGAGAGTTTTGAAGAATGAGAGGTGATCTCATTGAAACTGACAAAATTCTTACAGGGCGTGACAGGGTGGAAGTAGATAGGATGTTTCCCCTGGCTGGTAAGTCGAGAACCAGGGGATATCGTCTCAGAATAAGGGGAAGGCCATTTAAGACTAAGATGAGGAGGAAGTTTTTCACTGAGGGTTGGAAATCTTTGGAATTCTCTACCCCAGAGGGCTGTGGAAGCTCAATCATTGAGCATGTTCAAGGCAGAAAGGGATATATTTCGGGAGACTAATGACATCAAGGGGTATGGGGATAATGCGGGACAGTGACGTTGAGGCAGATGATCATCTATGATCTAATTGAATGATGGAGCAGGCTCGACGGGCTGAATGGCCGCCTCCTGTTCCTATGTTCCTACTCCATTCCCACCTTGCAAAAAGTCCACCTCCTGCATTTGCTCACCCTAGACCACTTGCTGTTGTTCATTGATGGACACGACACAGATAAAAGCGGGTAATCTGACTTCCTTCCCTTCTCAAAGTCACCGATTCTTGCTCCTCACAATATTTCGCAGACTTTCTGGATGTCCTGGAAAGTCTCTCCAGATCCCAACCCGAGAACGACTGTGAGGGCCGGATAGATTCAATTCGCGAGTCAGATATAGCCCCCAAGCTATATTTTTCTTCTGTTTCTGTTTTAGGTCAGTGACCTGTTGATGATCCAGTTCTGCATGCAAGTTGATGATAAACTGATGATCATCAACTGGTTCTTTAGTCTGATGGTTTAAGGAATCTACACAGAAAAAAGTAGCCAGGATAAAGAATTCCTGCTATAAAAAGCAAATGTTTCTTGCTGGTCGGTCCATGACTTTTAACATTCTGTCTCTTATCTAAAAATTGTGAGAAAGAATGCAGAAGACTTTGGTAGCAATAGGCACAATAGTAGAATAGACAATTAGCTTGCTGGTGCAGTTCAATACGTAGAAATTTATAATGTATTAAAAATTTTCCTGTCTTTTTTTTTGCAATTCCTATGTCAACATTTACAATGGAAATGGTATGTGTAAACTTGTCACGCTGTGGTTACACTCTTCTGCTATTGGAGGCATTCCTGCACCACAGCTGTCAGTAGTGTGTAATGACAGTGTGTCAAGCTTACCTAGGCAGTTTCCATTGTAAATGTGAAAGGAATTTATAATGGCAGTGCAAAAGTAAGGACCGAACGCATGACTTAAAGACATGGACTGAAATCACATGTCCATCCCTGGATGTAACCATGATTCAGTAAACCACACTTTTTCTGACTGCGTGTGTGCAATGCCGCGGATGGTCAGCTAGTATACTTAAAGTCATTTATGACATCAAAGAAGGCCATTTGGCCCATCGAGTCCATGCCAGCTTTTTGCCCAGATCCAATCTTTGGTTCAGCACAGGGAAGGACCTGAGAGCCAATTACTCCATCCATTATTCCTTACTTGAAACCACACAGCCAAAATGTTAATGAAAACAGAATAATTACTAATATTTCACTACTGTGAGCTAAGATCAATGTATTGTACTACTCTGAATAAAATGGCTTGAGGACCCATCTTGAAACAGTGACTAAGCCATGTGTGGTGTAAATAACACACATGTCTGACCATGTAGTCTTGTGGCTCCAGCCACTTTTGATTTATACCGAGGTGTGACTTCAGGTGTTGGCACATTCATTTTAAAATCAACTATAGTGAAGCCAACCAACCTGTCTCAGGACCTGCTTATGAAATAACAAGTTGTAACTTTGAATATTTTAAGCTTCATATTAGAAGATGGAGAAAGCTTTGGGCAAGTAAGAGATAGAAGTTTCCTGCTGGATGATACCACACTGACGCTATCATTATGCCAACTCAAGAATGTAAGTATTAAAATGATTTTTTCAATGACTTTGCAAATGATAAATTTCTTTAAAATTGAATCTTACTAAAATGTGCTCATTTGTTCTTTGTTGACTAAAACTAGACTTGCGATTATCATATCAAGTAAAGATCTTCATTACTGCTGGTTCTCTAAATGTTCTAGAGATGTCTTTCGAATGAAACATTAAACAGAGGCCCTGTCTGCCTGTTCTGGTAAATGTAAAAAAAAAAAAAATCCCAGGGCAATATTTTGGAGAAGAGCAGGGGAGTTATCCCTAGTGCCCCAGCCAATATTTGTCCCTCAATCAACATCACAAACATAGCTAGTATCAATCCTATTGGATTGTTGTAAAGACCCGTCTGGTTCACTAATATCCTTTTAGGGAAGGAAATATGCCATCCTTACCCAGTCTGGCCTACATATGGCTCCAAACATTTTGACTCTCAACTACCCTCTGAAATGGCCTAGCAAGCCACTCAGGTTGTATCAAACCACTTACCTCCTGACTCCCCAAAGCCTTTCTTTGGAATACTCTCCATGTGCCGCTCCAACAACAGCCAAGAAATTCAACACCATCCAAGACAAAGCAGCCTGCTTGATTGACACCGCATCCACCATCGTGAATATTCACTCCTTCCATCACCAGCACACTGTGGTAGCAGTATGTACCATCTACAAGATGCACTGTAGCAACTTAGCAAGGCTCCTTTGACAGCACCTTCCAAATTTGCACCTCCTAAAAGTACAAGGGCAGCAGGTGCATGGGAACACAACCAAGAGTTTCCCTCCAAGTCGCGCATCATCTTGACTTGGAAATACATTGCCATTCCTTCATTGTCGCTGGATTAAAATCGTGGAACTCCCTACCTAACAGCCCTGTGCTTGAGGTGGAACACAGCAGTTCAAGAAGGCGGCTCACCACCACCTTCTCCAGGGCAATTAGGGATGGGCAATAACTGCTGGCTTGCCAGTGACGCCCATATCCCATAAACAAATTTTTAAAAAAAGAAAAAGATTATGACCTGTCACCTCTAATCTTTCTCTTCCTGCCAGTTTAAGATCTGGCTGCCTTAAACTTGTGTTCTTCCTGATTCATTAAACAGGAAGCAGTTATAGTACTGGGTGCCATGGTACAGCGCAAAGCTGTATATTCTTTCAAGAGGAGAATTGTTCCAGATTGTGAGTAGATGATTACATAGTACACTCCTTCGTTGGAGCCATTCTGGTGCTCAGTTTAAAGGGTGGTTTCTATGGTCCTAATTTATTTTCTTAATGCTGCAGTGTTTGCTCATTGGGAATAGCCGGACGAAAGTGCAGGCTGGCTAAGTCTAAAAAGAAAGAGCTTGCATTTATTTAGTGTTTTATCATGTTCTCAAGCGACTCAAAGTGGGGTCACCACCAAAGAATTAATCTTGACGTACATTCACTGTTAGAACACAGGTTGTGTTATGCTATGTGGCCAAATATGGCAACCATTCCATGAACAACAAGGTCCCACAAACATCAATGCGATAAATGATCCTTTTATAATGGTGTGAACTGGGGAGATGAATGTTGGCCAGAACACACAAACTTTGGACTTGGAGGCTAGAATTCTATCACTGTGCTACTGCACAAAGTTTCCCATTCCCATTGTCCCCATTTCTCCAGCTCTAGTTGTTAGTTTTCTGGTCCTCATCTTTATTTTCAAATCGTGACCTCATCCCACCTTCCCTCAGTGAGCTCAGCTGTCTGAATGGCCTTGCCATGCCCTTGAACACTAGATTATCTCTCCTTCTGCTTTGCCATTTCCCTGCCTGCTATCAAAAGCCTCTCAGAAACCCTTTGACCATCCTTCTGCCCCTCATTTTACCTCAATTCCTTTTATCTTCTCTGCTTGACATCCACTTTTTTTCCTCTTACCTGTTAAATTCACAGAAGTCTTTTTGTGCACGAGGAGCACTATAGAAATGAGTACCACATTACAGAATTGATCCTGTAACAAAGGCTTTTACTAAATCAAATAGTCACAATCCAATGAAAATTCCTTGAGGATTGATTGTGCACAAGTAGCAAAGGAGGTAGTGACTTAATGGCAGTGAATGTCCTTTTTGGGGCTACTTCAGGAAATGATGAAAGGGCTTCCACTGAAATAAAGATGACAATGATTTGATAAATACGGTACAGTAAAACTCTTCCTTTCACAATCATGTACGATGGCAATTGGTAAATTTCAGTTGCTCAGTGCCCCCTGTTGTGAGTTTTGAGCAAAATATTCAAAAGCTCAACTTAAAAAGAAAATGCATTCAGTTTGATAAACAGAGTACTTGGTGCCTGCTCTTAAAATACCCAGATTATTTCCACAGCTAGTTCTGTTCATACACTCATTCACTAGATTGTCCACTCAAAATCCCTGGCTAAGGAACCTCTCCCAGCTTAACAGTGCAACTCTAGAAGTCAGACCACCTGATTGGCCATCTATTGGGTTGCATATCAGGCTAGCAATGATTTATATTTTCACAGTACTAATCTAGTATTTTCATCTGCTTGTCTTCTAGAGATTGAAAGATGTTGCTGGAGAAGCATTTTATCCTTTGCTGGAAGATGAGTGAGTAAACATATTGTCTGATTAATCGGTACCTGGAGTGAGTTTATAGAGTTGCAGTTCAGTCAGGGGGTATCTTTAATGAATACTAGTGCCTGCATTTGCCGCCTTCATGAGGCATCCCTTTATATCAAATTGTGTTTCTTTTTGGCAGTTCTATGGCATTGGCTTTAGACTTTATCTTTCACTAATGTTCTTCAGGAAAGGAACTCTGCCATCCTTACTCGGTGTGGTTTATATGTGACTCTGAACCCACAGCAATGTCTTAACCGCCCTCTGAAATGGCCTAGCAAGCCACTCTATTGTATTGAAGGCAGCTCATCGTCGCCTTCTCGAGGGAAATTAGGGAGGGCAATAAATAAATTATTGTCTAAGATGGCTCCTGAACAGTTGGCTCCCTAGGGAGCTCCTCACCATGCAGTTTTATCTGTGGCCATCTGTTGCTTTCTCCCCCAAAAACCTCTCTTCTGCTGAATGAATTCCCCTGATTTTAACAATGGGTGCATTGTAGCCCAAACATCAAGTTAACTGTTAGTTTAAATGGCCTGTCTGTTCGGTCAAACTCCATACCTTACTTTACGAGCTGTGGCAAAGATCTGTTCTCTTAAATCTGGCTTTAAATTCGTGGACTTCTCTGGACATTAAGACCATGGGGGAATTTTATGCTCTCCCCGTGGCGGATTTGGAGGCAGGGAGAGCATATAATCGTGTGGGATGGTGGCGGGGTGGGGACCCAGCCATCTTCCCGCCTCTGCCAAAATTAAATCTGGGCCAAGAAGGCCTGTGAACAGCCTTCCCGTCCCACTGCCAATTGAGACCCTTAAGTAGGCAATTAATGCCCAATTAAGGGCCTCATCCCGCTGCCACAATTAGCCGAGCAGCAGGTGGTCCTGTCACTGCACGGGAAGCACAGCAAGTAAAACTATGTGAATTGCTTGCTGTCTCTGGGGGCGGGGCTCCCTTGTTAAAAGGCACATAGTGCCTGAACGACGGACCTGGCATCGGGAGGGGGGCCCACTGAGAGCCCCCCCCCCTTGCTTTTGCTGCCGACCCCCTACACCCACCTATCCTGCGACTTCCACTCTGTGAGATCCCTCCTGCCCTGACTTACCTGTGACCTTGGTCCAGCGTCGCATCTGGGCCTTGGGTGGGTGCTGCAACGGCAGCAACCGCTGCCTTCGCGGTGGCACTGCTCAGTTAAAGAGCTGCCGGGCAATCCCGGCAGCTATCAGAGGGCAGAACTTCTGTTGCAGGTCTCTGAAAACCACTTCTGTCCAGTTAAGTGCCTAATTGGCACTTATTTATTTAGAGATACAGCACTGAAGTCTGAAGCACTGAGTCTGTGGCGACCAACAACCACCCATTTATACTAACCCTATAGTAATCCCATATTCCCTACCACCTACCTACACTAGGGGCAATTTACAATGGCCAATTTACCCATCACCTGCAATCTTTGGCGGTGGGAGGAAACCGGAGCAGCCGGCGGAAACCCACGCAGTCACAGGGAGAACTTGCAAACTCCGCACAGGCAGTACCCAGAATTGAACCCGGGTCTCTGTGAGGCTGCGATGCTAACCACTGCGCCACTGTGTTGCCCTAAGCTGACTTGAGTCAGCAGCCTCCCACAGAAGGTATCATGCGGGGTTCTCACCTGTGCTTTTGCCAGCGGTCGAGATCCCCTTTGCCCAGATAAAATCCCGGCCCACATTTCCGCACTGGACTACAATGGAATAAGCTGAAAGACTCGGCTTCTGTCTACCATCTACTGATCTTTGATCTGTGAGCGGTGGGAAAGGTCTGGAAAAATCTAGATCTAGATCTTCCCTCAAACTTGGCTTCAAATTCTTGGACTTCTCTCGACATCAGAAGGATGTTTCTGCTTTGGACTACCCTGGCTATAATGTAAGACCAAACTTCTGTCTCTGATCTACTGCTCTTGTGTGATATTTGAAGTACCTTTGATTAGTTTACAGCCCTTCGCCCACCACCATTGTGGTTAAGAGACTCCACTCTCCTGCTGAGCCTGTGACTGGCCACTGGTTATACTGGTTTTTCAGCTTCAGTCTATTGCTGGCCAGAAATTTACTCAACTGGGCTGAAGAACAAACCTCCACTGCTTCTGAATTTTATGGTGTCCTCCAACTTCGCCATCATCTTTCTGATCCTGCAACTGCCTCTGGATCTTCACTCCCATTTTTAAAAAAAAGCCTCCAGCAGTGCATCCTCTGACACACTCTCCTCAAATAGCTTCTGGACTTCACTCACGACACCTGTCTCCAAACTTGGACAACAATTTGTTGCTGCATGCTGACGCCACCCTACCTAAGTCAATCATATCCCACCACGGGACCCGTAACTTTAACTCCGGACTCCTTCCTATTATCTCCTAACTGTTTCCTATTTCTCGTTGATTATCAAGTTTTTATCAGTTTCGGAGTGAAGAATGGAGTGAAACTGGGTTGTCTCCGAGCCCCCCACTCTGTTTGGCATCTGCTTCTCGTTGCTCCTGACCATCACCTTCCCTGCAGATATGGAAGGAGTCTACTTACACACTAGGTCAGATGGCAAGCTCTACAATTTATAAAGGTTGAAAGTGAAGACAAAAACACATGGAATCCTGATCAGAGAACTCCTCTATGCTGATGATACTGTGCTGGTCGCTCACACAGAAATTCAGCTACAAAGACTCATGGACTGTCTCTCCCATGCCTGTACCTTGTTCTCCTTGACTATCTTCTTCTTTGGCCTCCTTGTCTCAAGAGACAATGGGTAAGCGCCTGGAGGTGGTCAGTGGTTTGTGAAGCAGCGCCTGGAGTGGCTATAAAGGCCAATTCTAGAGTGACAGACTCTTCCACAGATGCTGCAGATAAAATTGGTTGTTGGGGCTGTTACACAGTTGGCTCTCTCCTTGGGCTTCTGTCTTTTTTTCTTGCCAACTGCTAAGTCTCTTCGACTCACCACACTTTAGCCCCGCCTTTATGGCTGCCCGCCAGCTCTGGCAATCACTGGCAACTGACTCCCATGACTTGTGATCAATGTCACAGGACTTCATGTCACGTTTGCAGACATCTTTAAAACGGAGACATGGACGGCCGGTGGTTCTGATACCAGTGACGAGCTCGCTGTACAATGTGTCCTTGGGGATCCTGCCATCTTCCATGCGGCTCACATGGCCAAGCCATCTCAAGCGCCGCTGGCTCAGTAGGGTGTATAAGCTGAGGCTGTTGGCCCTTTCAAGGACTTCCGTATTGGAGATACGGTCCTGCCACCTGATGTCAAGGATTCTCCGGAGGCAGCAACGATGAAATGAATTGAGACGTTGCTCTTGGCTGACATACGTTGTCCAGGCCTTGCTGTCGTAGAGCAAGGTACTGAGGACACAGGCTTGATACACTCAGACTTTTGTGTTCCGTGTCAGTGCGCCATTTTCCCACACTCTGGAAGCCTTTCCCATGTGCTTGTTGATTTCTGCATCGAGAGACAGGTTACTGGTGATAGTTGAGCCTAGGTAGGTGAACTCTTGAACCATTTCCAGAATGTGGTCGCCAATATTGATGGATGGAGCATTTCTTGACTATAAGTGTCAAGAAAACCACAGTCATGGGAGAAAGTGTTGCTGAAAAACCAGTGGTTAGGAATGCATATGGAATACTTGCCTTTATTAGCCGAGGCATATAATATAAGAGCAGGGAGGTTATGATGGAGCTGTATAAAATGCTAGTTAGGCCACAGCTGGAGTACTCTGTACAGTTCTGGGCCCCACACTATAGGAAGGATGTGATTGCACTGGAGAGGGTGCAGAGGAGATTGACCAGGATGTTGCCTGGGCTGGAGCATTTCAGCTATGAAGAGCGAATGAAAAGGCCAAAGTTGTTTTCCTTAGAACAGAGAAGGCTGAGGGGGGACGTGATTGAGGTATACAAAATTATGAGGGGCATTGATAGGTTAGATAGGAAGAAACTTTTTCCCTTAGCAGAGGGATCAATAACCGGGGGCATAGACTTAAGGTATGGGGCAGGAGGTTTAGACGGTATTTGAGGAAAAATTCTTTCACCCAGAGGGTGTTTGGAATCTGGAACACATTGCCTGAAGAGGTGGTAGAGGCAGGAACCCTCAACATTTAAAAAGTATTTAGATGAGCACTTGAAATGCCATAGCATACAAGGCTACGGGCATGTGCTGGGAAATGGGATTAGAATAGTTAGAATGCTTGATGGCCAGCACGGACACGACAGGCCGAAGGGCCTGTTTCCGTGCTGTATAACTCTATGACTCTATCTCTGCTCCTGATCACACTAAATAACACCCCGCTGGAAGTGGTTAGCAAATTCTGTGACCTTGGGCTCACGGTGACAGACAATCTGTCCCTTTATGCAGAGGTCGAAACACGCATAGGGAATGCAGCTACCACCTTTGGCTGACTTGAGAAACGAGTATGGGATAACACCAAGCTGACCCTTAGGACCAAGCTGATGGTTTATAAGTCCTGTGTTCTCAGCACCTTGCTGTTTGGCTGTGAAACATGGGTGACTTACAGCTACCAGGAAAAGAAGCTCAATAATTTCCATCTCTGTTGTCTGCAGTGCATTATGGGTATATACTGGCAGGACAGAATATCAAATGTGGCAGTCGTCTCCAAGGCAGAGCTCCCAAATGTTTCTCTCCTGTCTCCCCTCATGCCCTCTCTGAGATCATCTTGTCCAGGAGATATCTGCTCCCTCAACCCCATTCGTATTAAACTTCTGACCACCTAACTTCCCCTCCTAGTCCCCATGTTAGCTGATATTACAAATAGTTCTCTCTCTCGTTTTCAAAGAAAGTATGCAGAGGATAAACATGATTAGAGAAATTAAGGTGACTTTTCATTGGTATCGTTCCTCTTTGCCCATTGAATGGAATTTTTCGTCCAGCACTTGCCAATGTCTGTGTGCCTTCCCGATTCCTTCAAACTGATTTGGATCTATGGAGGTTATTCAGTTTTGGTCGCCTTCAGTGAAAAATATAGTCATGTGACTTCAAACAAAAATTTGTAGTTCCTGTTGCAATGATTTTTTTTTTTCCCCTTGTTGATAATGGACTTGTGGTAAGGTATGTGTAAGGTGAGCTTCATTCAAAGAATGAAGACCATTTCAGAGATAGGTAGTGTTACATTTTCTTTAATTGGCTTAAGCAGTTGACAGAGTGTGATATGTGTAGTTACGCTTCACCTGAGGAACAGTAGAGTTATACGAGCAGAACTGTGGGTATAAATGTTTTTGGTGGCAATATTCACATTGAATAATGGACAGTAGAGCTGGGCCATTCTGTATTCAAAGTATGATTTTGATATCTGTTTTAAATCCACCACGGATTGAAAATATCTGTATATTTCAAATCCTGCTTTTTTAGAGGGAACGATGTGTAACTGCTAAAATACAAATGCTTTTGAGAAAAATAAATGTCTATGTCAATATTATATTGCAGATGTCACACAGATGATGCAATTTATTTTCAACCAATGGTGACCATGCTAGAGAAATATGAAATAATAACATGTTTGTTTTCCAGCAACAGTCTCTAAATCAGTAATGGTCAAGTCTTTTACCTTGATTATCGGCACAGGAGCATAGCATTGAAAGTCGCAGGCCATAGCTGTTAGGTTTGAAATGTTCCTGTTAATTGCTTATAACTCACTCTGTATCAGATTTATTTATTTTATTTAGAGATACAGCACTGAAACTGGCACTTCGGCCCACCGAGTCTGTGCCGACCAACAACCGCCCATTTATACTAATCCTACATTAACCCTATATTCTCTACCACATCCCCACCATTCTCCTACCACCTACCTACACCAGGGGCAATTTACAATGGCCAATTTACCTATCAACCTGCAAGTCTTTGGCTGTGGGAGGAAACCGGAGCACCCGGTGGAAACCCACGCAGACACGGGGAGAACTTGCAAACTCCGCACAGGCAGTACCCAGAATCGAACCCGGGTCGCTGGAGCTGTAGGCAATAATGCTAGGAGTAGCTCTTAGCAAGCCTGCAGGCCCACAAAGTTCAAATGGAACAAACCAGAAATGAGTGCAAGTAGTTGATTGGATTTCACGGACCAGGTTCCCAAAATTTGGAGGACCACAAGGGACCCATGTGGGACAGCTTGGAAGTTTTGCTCTAAAATAAACACAAACTGCAGCCATTTTTCAAAGAAGTTTTAGCTTTCTCCTAGTTAGATTAAATGTACTATTGCATAGAATTTACAGCACAGAAACAGGCCATCTGACTCAAATGGTCTATGCCAGCATTTATGCTCCACTTAAATCTCCTCCCACCCAATTAGAAGGCAACTGCTACTCTAATGTATAATACGTTTTACATTCATTTTCTAGGCAGTCGACTATATCGCCTTCCAACAGCAGCCACGAGCTTACTGCAGCTGCCTCGCTGCCCCTCATTATACGAGAGAGAGACACTGAGTACCAGCTACACCGAATCATACTCTTTGACAGACTGCTAAAGGTGGGATTGAAGCACTGTTTTCAATTCTGGACAAAAATGTGGAGTCTTTAGCCAAATTAAATCTGATTTGTTCACATTGTCATCTAATCTGTGATAGAAAGGGAGATAAAACATTCAGTGCTATCCTGGCAGTATCTTTGGTTAAGGAAAGCTATGTTCTATGCAATATAAAACAGTACAGCACAGTCCAGGCCCTTCGGCCCACGATGTTGTGCCGATCCTTTAACCTACTCTAAGATCTAAGTAACTACCTACCCTTTATTCTACTATCATCCATGTACCTATCCAAGAGTCACTTAAATGTCCCTAATGTATCTGCTTCTACTACCACCACTTGGCAGCGCATTCCACGCACCCACCACTCTCTGTGTAAAGAACCTACCTCTGACATCTCCCCGAAACCTTCCTCCAATCACCTTAAAATTATGCCCCCTGGTGATAGCCCTTTCCACCCTGGGAAAAAGTCTCTGACTATACCACTCTATCTATGCCTCTCCTCATCTTGTGCCCCTCTATCAAGTCACCTCTCATCCTTCTTCGCTCCAATGAGAAAAGCCCTAGCTCCCTCAATCTTTCTTTGTAGGACATGCCCTCCAGTCCAGGCAGCATCCTGGTAAATCTCCTCTGCACCCTCTGTAAAGCTTCCACATCCTTCCTATAATGAGACGACCAGAACTGAACACAATATTCCAAGTGTGGTCGAACCAGGGCTTTATAGAGCTGCTGCATAACCTCGCGGCTCTTAAACTCAATCCCCCTGTTAATGAAAGCCAACACACTATACGCCTTCTTAACAACCCTATCAACTTGGGTGGCAACTTTGAGCGATCTATGGACATGGACCCCAAGATCCCTCTGTTCCTCCACACTACCAAGAATCCTGTCTTTAAGCCTGTATTGTGCATTCAAATTCGACCTTCCAAAATGAATCACTTCACACTTTTCCAGGTTGAACTCCATCTGCCACTTCTCAGCCCAGCTCTGCGTCCTGTCAATGTCCCGTTGCAACCTACAACAGCCTTCCTCATTATCCACAACTCCAGCAACCTTCGTGTCATCGGCAAACCTGCTAACCCAGCCTTCCGCTTCCTCATCCAAGTCATTTATAAAAATCACAAAGAGCAGAGGTCCCAGAACAGATCCTTGTGGAACACCACTGGTCACCGAGCTCCATGCTGAATACTTTCCATCTACTACCACCCTCTGACTTCTATGGGCCAGCCAATTTTGTATCCAGACAGCCAACTTTCCCTGTATCCCATGCCTCCTTACTTTCTGAAGTAAGGTTGATATTTAATGGGGGAAATATAATACTGGTGTCTTCTGGATAATTAATTGTAATGAAAATTTACATTACCCTCTTTTCTGTGCTTTTCCTCTTGCTAATCTCTTTCAGGCCACATGCATCCTGCAGCTCAGGATGGGGTGGGACAGTGTGCCTGCTCCCAGTCTGTTGTTCCCCTCCCACCCCTCTCGTTTCCAGTTGAGAGGATGGGATGGGCGTGCCATCAACACATTATCTCATTACTGTTTCGGTGTAAATTAGCCACCTATTTTGCTACATACAATGTTGGATACATTTTGGATATAATTCTTTGGCTTTGAAGCATTTTGCGATGTCCTAAGGATGCGAAAAACGCTATATAAATGCAAGTTCTATCTTTCTTTTTGCTCCATCAACGCCACAAAATAGGATTACCTGGTACAGTGACCACTTCAATAAGTGATTTATTGTTGTGAGATGCTTTGGATTTAATACTACCTAAATGCAAGTCTTTTTTTCCTTCTGCCAACGTTTCTCTGAAACCAACCTGTAGCAGTGGCCTATGATATTTGTGATTCACATGTTTCCACATCCCCACCTCCTCCCTACCTTACCACCAGCACTGTGGGGCAACCTTTTGCTATCTGTTTCATTTCTCCTAATGTTACAACCGAGGTGGGAGGAGTGCACTGTTTTTTCTAGTTCCACTTCTCCACAGGTCACAACATATATTTAAATGTTTACCCGGTTACCGGTACAGCCAATCATGCACTCCTTTTTTTTTTTATCCCAGAATAAAATATACCAACAAGGTTTCTTTAATAAACAACAAAATTATCAATTTATTATTAAACAACACATAACCAGTAATGAAGCAATGCATTAACACACCAATTGAAATTTTAAAGTTCCCCAATTATACACAAACACACAAAAAATACAGCAATTCCCTCTGCAGAGGTCTGTTACATAAAAATGGCAAAAGAAGACTACTTCGGCCAAATACTTGCTAATTCTTGACGGAAAAAAGGAGAAGATATGGAAGGAAGTCAGGTGTCCCTTTTTTGGTCTGGCGTCCAGGTATACGGAGACAGCTGACTGGGATCATTTCAAAAGCAGTCCGTTCTGAAGATGTCGAGAATTATTCTAGTAGGCTTTCTAGGAGAAATGTGGCGTCAGAGTTTTCTGCCAGCACACATTTTGAATCGCAGGATTTTTTTCAACTTCTCAACAGCTATGCAGCACCAGGGATTTTAGCTGTCCCAAACTGTATCGCTGCAGGATTTCTTCAAAAAGGTACAGAAAGAGGTGAGCTGGGTGGTTTCTTTTTTTGTTCCCCGGTAGGAAAACACCAACTGTCTTCAAGCAATTCACATCCAACTAAAACTGAAAACAATGTCCAAACCCCAAACAGAGAGTTGAATTCCTGACCTCCATAAACCTTGACATGTGGCTTCTCTGTAACCATTTTCCCCCAGGTCACCAAGGGTTTTGTTGTTTACTGAGCCCAAAGCACATGACTTCCAGCACAGGTGTTTTTCAAACAGCATCTCAAGTGTTCCCCTGGTGAATCTGTTTTTTTAAAAAAACACATCCATGGAATCCTTTCAGCTTTAACGCAAGTCCTCAAAAAAAAAAATTATAACTTTTCTTAACGCTAAGAATTTTGCAAGTGAAAAACCATGAGTGTGAATGGCAGACTTGCCACTCCTGGGTGCTGTGCAATTTGAATTCCAACGTAGACTGCCTTTCGCTCGCTCCAGCTCTCAAATTGGGACACTGACGCAGCTGGTGGGTTTCCTTATCTTATTTCCTTTTCTTCAGGCATATCCATACAAAAAGAATCAAATTTGGAAAGAAGCAAGGGTGGACATTCCTCCACTGGTGAGAGGTTTGACCTGGGCCGCACTGCTTGGAGTGGAGGTAAGAGCAAATTGCTTTGAAAGTTTTTTTTTAAAAAGAAGGTTTCATTCCTCTACTCCCTGCTGAATCAGGAATTTGTCCTGTTCCCCTTTGGATTCTTTAGCATTTACAGCAGCGAGTGAAGAGACACGAGGAGCCATGTGTTAAGCTGCCACGTTGTAATACCTAAATCAGCTTCTGTCCTGGATCCAATAAAATGCGCTGGCACATGATTAAAAAGAAAATTACTTCATTGCACTGCAGTTAGTCCTCTGAAGGCTGAAGGTTCATTAATCTTTCTTGTAGTTCAAAAAAAAAATCCCATTGACATCATTTCCAAGCAAAATTTTTATTTCAACAAAGGTAGTTCAACTGAAAGTAAATCACTTTTTTAGTCACTGAAGTGGTTATGTCTGCTCATTCCATTGTTTGTTCATCAATTCCTACGACATTACACATGGGGAGGATTACAGGCCAGGGAGAATTGAACTGGGGCGAGGGCATAGGTAACAGTCTCCACTTTAAAATTATGCATTTTGCTATTATTTTTATGCAATACTTTGATATCATTTATAGTTAAATAGCAAAACTTGTGAGAAATTTGGGAATCGGGAATTTATAATGAAAAATGGTGACCGGAAGTGTATATCAGTATGAGATTTTTAATATATAGATAAATTCTTCAATCTCCTACAACGTCACAATTGCTAATTGAGAGGAACAACAGCTTTCTCATTTGCTTGAGAGTGTGCTATGACTCAGTTGGTAGCATCCTCACCTCTGAGTCAGATGGTTGTGGGTTCAAATCCCAACCCAGAACTTGAGCATAAAAAATCAAGGCTGACACACGAGTACAGTACTGAGGGAGTGCTGCACTGTTGGAAGTGCCATCTTTTGGATGAGACGTTAAATCAAGGCCCCATCTGTCCCTCAAGCTGGATGTAAAAGATCCCATAGCACTATTTCGAAGAAGAGCAGGGCAGTTATCTTGGATGTCCTGGCCAATATTTATCCCTCAATCAACATCATAAAAACAGATGATCTGGTCGTTATCACATTGCTGTTTGTGGGAGCTTGCTGTCCACAAATTGGCTGCTACTTTTCCTACGTTGCAACAGTGACTACACTTCAAACGCACGTTGAGATGTCCGGTGGTTGTGGAAGGCGCTATATAAATGTAAGTTTCCTTTCTTTCCTTTAAAAATTGTGATTGTTGCTGATTTTGTTTTGCTGAATGACTGAGTTGCGATCCACTAGCCCCATAATGCTTCTAATTGTGCATATAATTGCACCTGGATGAATCTCCATTATCATATTCAGTAGCACACAGGCAGACTTTTACTCATAGTGTTTATTTTTATTACTTTTAATAATTCAATTTTATTTTTGTATATTTTTAATTTTATATTAAATTCATATTTTCAAAAATATTAAAACCATGCACAAATATAATTTTGAAAATTAATATAGAATTATATAAAATATTTATTAGTAGGTAGCAGTTGTTGAGTATATTTATAAGACAGAGAACAACAGATTTTTGGGTACTAAGGGGATTAAGGGATATGAGGATAGGGCAGGAAAGTCCAGTTGATGTAGAAGTTCAGCCATGATCTTATTGAATGGCAGAATAAGCTGGAAAGGCAAAATGGCCCATGCCTGCTCCTGTTTCTTGTCGTCTTAATTCAAATTTCACTTAAGAAATTAACATTCTTTAAAACACTCGACATTAATAGTCTCAGTCCTTGACAATGTAACTATTTGTCTTAATGTTATAGAAGCTTTACATGATCACACTCTCTGGCCATCGCAGTCCAACACAAATTTCAATGTTACTTTTGGAGGGATGAAAAAGTGCAGCATCTTAGTTAACTCATCCATCCGTTGTCTACTTATCAATTAAAAAACTTTGTAGCGTTAAGTGACAAACCGACCCAAGCAGAAAAATAATATATCATGTCTTATATGGTGCAGTGTTCCTCCCCTTACAAAGCAATGTATCCAGTGGCCTGGAATTCCACACATGCCAATCTGGGAAACTAGCAACAGCTGACCAACCAAAAGCTGACAACTCAAAAATAGTGCCTGAATATAGAATGATGGCATGCAGTTACACTGAGGCACAGGCTTGTCATAACTTACATTGCAGGTGTGGCTATCCTTCCATCAATTTTCAGTAGAAAATTATGGCAAAAATAACAGTAAATTTTTCCCCTTGCAGCGCAATTGCAGGTGATTGTGGATATATATTGGTACTCACTACTGCTGCATCTTATTACTTTAAAGTTGCTTGTATGGTTGTCGCAGTGACATCAAGATACTCTTTATCCACCTTCCATCCAATTCACAGAGGCACCTTCATTTACTCTTTTCACACAGACTTTGCCCATAGTGTATTTACCAGCTAAAGTATCAAGCAAGTTCTGCAGTTTGATTTCTCAATCCACAAAATGTGTAGCTAAAAGAAACAAATATTTTGACTAACCCTATAAAATGTTTTCAACCGAATGCAATAACTATCTTTGAGATTCTAAGTGGTTTAGACCAAGGAAATTAAATGCCAATTGACAAATTGGAAAACAAAACGGAAGGTTCCACAGACTTCACAGAATAATACACTATTCATTAGACACGATGCACGGATATTAATGATTTAAGAAATGCTGTGCCCTGTTAACATCAGACAGGTAGGAATGCAGTGGCTTCAATACAGTGCCATCTGTTATTGTGGCTGTCCTTCCTGGGCCCCTTTTCCCACATTCTTATACATGCACCCACCTGAGTTGTGAAGTCAAACCATGTCATGATATTTTCCAGTATTAATATTGCTGTAGTAGAACATAAATCCAATTAGAAGAACACCGATAGTGGAGCCCTTTATTGCTGAAGCAAACTTAGGATGCTTATGTTCTCAATTCCCCAAATCCGACCAACAGTTAACACCTCTTGTCTTTGGTAGCAGCATTCTTAGCCCTATAGTCATTGTTAGCATCTCTCTCTCTCTCTCTCTCTCTCTCTCTCTTTCCTCTGATATCAAATTAAATGCTTTTTTTTCTTCAATTAAAAAACCTGGGTTAATGGCTAGGGCACACAGAGCTCGGCATGACTGTTGATGAAAGGACTAAGAGAAAAAATGAGGTAAACTAGAAAAGAGAGGTTTGGTTATGCCAAGCTTGAGATTGAAGAGGCTGTTGATTGCAAAAGGAAGGGAAAAATCCAACTTGAATTTTGAGATACTGGGAAAGAGCGAGAGCATAATAAGTATGAACATTCAAAAATGTCAGGAAAAGATCACCTGATCTATCTAGCCTGTGTCATGCAGATGCATCACATCTAAGACTCCTAAACACCTTGGTGCCATGTAGCCTTCAGGAAGAGATGAGAAAGCAGATAAGCAATTCTGATGTCAATTACGGAAAGAATTTGGAAACTGCTGAGCTCTCTTTAGGTGATTGAAACTACGCCTGGAAATCACCTTGATCATGTCTGGCATTACTGGGTATCCATCCCTTGTATAACATGATCGCTGCCCCACATCTTTTGATGACTTCTAGTTTCATTCCAGTGAAAATACATAATGGAAGATCATGGGACAATGCCATATTTGGAAATTGGGAGATGCTTTAGCTGATATGTTATGTTTAGGGCTGTACACAAAGCCCAGATGTTTGGTTGTAGACTCAAGCTTCCACCTCCCTACCATTTTGGTCTAACTTGTAGGATTTGGTTGTATTCTTTCCAGTTAAAGTTGAACTCCCCTCGAGCTGCTTTCAGCCACACTCTTTCAAGGAGAAATTATGAACTATATAATGAATTTATGTAACAAACACAAACAGACTTGAGGCATGCCAAAGCGGCCCGGATTCAAACTAACCAATCAGGAGAAAGGATTGTGGCAGCGCATTCCAGAATACGCAGCGAAATCAGTGTTGGTTAATTTGGTTATTCGTTCAAAAATGAAGATTCCATCTATTCCAGTGAAGGAGGGCCCTGCCTAAGATACATGTAGGCAGCAACTGAAGTTGGCCTTAAACTCCCTACTACAGAAACCGTATCAGGATTTTGCCATTGACCTTTGGCTGGAATGTAATGAGCAGTCTGCAACAGCGTATCCGTCTGTCTTTACTGAACAAGGGAAGAGATTACAGGCCTGCACCATTCAAGGCTTCACCCCGGGGAAAAACAAGTTTAACATAGACCTTTTTTTTAAAAATCATCAGACCTAATGCATCTCATCTTTATACTCTATCTTTTCTTGAGTGTGTATATATCTGTATGAGTGTGAGAGTGGGTCGTGTTGCGTATATTTCGGGTGTTGTATAATGAATATTTATCTTTTTAAACATGAGAAAACCTGTAATTTGCCTATTCTTGATAGATAAAACACTGGCTAAAAGAGCAGCTTTTTAAAAAAAATACTATCTTCGGTCAATCAAGAGGTGAAAAAGGGGGGAACCATCTCTATCATCTCTTATCTGTATGTAACAAATCATAAAATGATAAATCACAGAAGAAGGCTATTAGGCCCATCGTGCCTGTGCCTATGTCTGAAACGGAAAAATAATACAGTACCAACTTCTGAAATTAGATTAGTGATGTTCACTGCCATTGGTAACCAGTTTAAACCTGAATCCAGTTATGAAATGGGGAGATGTTTTTCACTTCTAGTTTAATATGTGCCTTAACATTAATAGAAATTTTAGAAATAGTATGTTTTTAGTTGTAACATGGTGCATCGGTTGAGTTGAGCAGTCTAGACTTTGAAACTAATGTATGCCAGGCTGAAGTATAAACGTTAGCTGGTAAATGTGTTGAAAAGATAGTTTCTGTGTTGTGCAATTTGTTCTCAACCAGTTGATAAACTGTAGATCCACATGTTTGTGACATGTTTGGTACATTAAATTTAAAATAAATAGTACCAATTAATTTGTATTTTTTTCTACCTGTTCCACTGCATTGCCTAATTATTAACAAGTTTGGATAACTTGTTCCAGCAAGTTTCAAAGGAGTGGGCAATGATCAGGAATAGTATAATTTCCTGGTTGATATGTGGATTGAGTTTACATTTAGTTTACCTCAGTCTTTGGATGTGCTGGACATTTTGAAAATGATATATTTTATGTTCTCGTCTCCACCACAGTCAATTTTAATATTTTGTACACCAGCATAATTCTCTACCCTCCTCAGAAAATCTGTTTTTAATGATAAAGCTATCGGGGGTAAAATTGTTTATGTTAAATGATCCCTAAAGAAAAAACAAGTATTGGACAAGCTGTGCCTTAAGAAAGTCAGGGCTGTCTGAAAGATTACGTCTTCCTTGGACAGTATTGGGTGTTGTGAATGTTATATATAATATATATAAATTCCTTAAACAGGCATCATTTGACTTAATTACTTACATCCACATTTTCAGGGAGACATTCAAGCAAAATATGATGCAATTGACAAGGACACACCGATACCGACCGATCGACAGGTAAAGCAGATATACTGAGGAGACCTTCCACAGTACTGTCTAATCAGTGTTGGGACAGTTTGTGCAATGTTCCATTACTTCACCAGGTGTAATAAGTGAAAATATAGTGAAATTGCACTGTGCAGTTTATGCAGTGTTTTAACTCCATCTGTCATCAGGTTGGAAGGTAATCTTGCACCAGCATAATTTCTGGACATAAAGACAACAGCATAATAGGCACTTATTGGACATTGTTATCTACATAAAGTTGTTCTAGATTGGCTACTCCAGCGGCATTATCCATAGACATAGGGTCAACTTCCACATGTATGCCGATGACACAAAGCTCTACCTCTCCACCATATCTCGCAACTCCTCCATTGCTTCTGTGTTGTCAAACTGCTTGTCTGACATCTGGTCTTGGATGAGCCGCAATTTCTTCCTGTTAAACAGTGGGAAGACTGAACCCATCATGTTCAGCACCTACCACAAAACCAGTACTGTTGACACCGATTCCATCTTCCTCCCTAGCCATTGTCCCCGGCTGTTTACAATCTTGTCCAATTGAACCCCAAGTTGAGCTATTGATCCCATATGTCCATAATGGCAGCCATCTCAGTCCATCTGATGCTGAAACCCTCTTCCAACCAACATCAAGAACAAATTATCTGGTCATTAATTTCATTGCTGTTTACGGGATCTGCTATGTGAAAACTGATTGCGTACATAGCAACACTGACTACACTTCAAAAAGTCATTAATTGGCTGTGAAATGCTTTGGGACATCTTGTCATGAAAGATGCTACATAAATGCAAGTTCTTCTGTACATTCAAGGTGCTATATAAACTCAAGTTGTTGTATTGTCACAGTGATTAAATATGGAGCTTAATCATTCATTTAAATACCATTTGCATTAAATAATTTTCATGAAGGTGGCATCATGTTACATTTTAATTACTAGAACTAGTTTACCTTTGAAAACAGATACACAGTTTATAGTATAAATATTCTAAACCCACATAATAGATGAATCAGCGCTTTCACTGTCTCGGGCTATGTTTTTTTTTAAACCATTTAACCCAGTTCACTTTTGATCCTGATATAAACAGCATAAGTTATGAAGACCTAGGGAGTAGGATTTGTATCCCTTGTGTAGTTTAGACTGTAAGATGCTTGGAGGTTATCAGTACACACTTATGGGATATAAATTATATAGCTTGAGAGGAGGAGGCTTTTATAATGTATTCTCTACTTCCCTACAGTGAATTACTGTCTTGCCCATGAAATAACGTTTGCTATGAGTGTCTGTCTTTAACCCTGCTTCAGTTCCTTTTATTTCTGCCTGTGCATTAGATTCAGGTTGTAACAAGTTTCCTTGCCATATTGCTGTACAGCAACAAAGGTAAACTCCATTGTAATCTAAATATTCTGAGAAATTGCGGCAGTTTTCATGAAGTTAATTAGGTTCTGATTTTTCTGTACCTAGCAAACTGTCCTCTTTTGTATATCCTTTTGCACAGAGCCCTGGATTGGAATTGTTTTTCCAGGTTTGCATCTTGGGTTCAATCAGTTTCTATTTCTATGGCCGATTACCTTTCAGATTGAGGTGGATATCCCACGCTGCCATCAGTATGATGAACTGCTTTCATCGCCAGAGGGTCATAAAAAGTTCAGGCGTGTGTTAAAGGCTTGGGTCGTCTCCCATCAAGATCTGGTGTACTGGCAAGGTGCGTTTAATTGCTCCAGTTGACGAATGATGGTAACTGTGTTACTCATGACATCATTAAGTTCACTTCGCTGCATTGCTTATTTATATTGAGTTATACAAAGCCAAAATTACCCCCATTTATATCTGCAGGAAGTAGCTTGCTTCTCTAATGTCACAACATTATCATCTGGGTGGCAACTGACCTTCATTCATACATAGTAAGGAAATTTTGGAATCAGCACTCCTCCCTGTACGCTAAGATAGTAAACTAACATTTTGGGATGATCTATAATATATATTTATTGGAAGCCCCACCTAGAAAAACAATTCTGTACTTTCCGACATGAGAATTGAAGTTTTGGCAATCCCTTTTCTGTTGTTTTGTCAATAGATTATTAACTCCCTCTCCAAATTGTGGGCATTCTGAAACTAATTAGGTAAAAAACCACCTGATAACCAATCCCAGTTATTTTCTTGAGTCAGTTTAATTAATGCTTAATATCTTCTCAGCATATTGGACTAGTGTTGCTCCCGAATGGGGGGGAAGCGCTCTTAATTGAGAAAAAATTCTGAGCAGAATTTTACTCTGTTAGTTACTAGAGGACTGTTGAACTGGATGATGAGAAGTAGAAGTCTGAGTTGGGATGTTATGTTTACCACAGTCTCACTCTTAAACTGTTAATCACTATACTTTGCAGTAAGTCAACCTGAGAAAATTGAAGCAGCTCAGTTTGGGGCTGCCTCAACTAGAACTAGAAATAATTGCTTCTCACCAAACAGCAAATGAAATTCCAGTTTCAGCTTTATTGATTTATTGTGAATTGTTAAATTACTATATCCCCATAAATTCTCATTTGTAATAGTTTTACCCATAACACTTTTCATGAATTAGCAGCTATTTGTGTGTCCTATTAAAAGTGATTGCACAAATAGGTAAGGTCATAAAAAAGGCAGATGAAATCCTTGGTTTTGTGTATGGTTAGGAACGCAATAATGTTGAACTTGCGAAAGATCTGAGGCTGCAGTTGGAGTATTGTGCATAGTTTTGGCATCCCATTTACAGGAAGTATATGAAAACAATGGAAAAGATGCAGTGTAGATTCAGCAAAACAAATTTTCATTTATATCGCGCCTTTGACGTGGAAATATCTCAGATAGCATGACAAATAGGCACTGATCCAGGAAAGGAGAGATTAGGAGAAGTAATCACAAGTTAGGTCACAGAGGTGTGCTCTGAGGAGATTTTAAAAAGTGAAGAATTGTTTTGTGGGAGAGATCCAAAGGATAACACCAAGGGCACTGAGGATGGGCCACCAGTCGTGAGGGGAAGAAAGGAGGAGCACTTGGGACAGGGTTACAGTCATAGAGCGGAATAAGGCCATGGAGGGATTTAGAGATGAGTAATATGTGACCCATCCAACACTAGATGTTGGACTAGTATTCTGACAGTGTTGGAGGTAGTCTGGAGGCAAGATTTCACCCCGATATGGGGCGGGAATGAACGCGGGTGATTTTGTGCCGCCGGCTGGTGTGCCAGTTTGCCGGCACTATGCTGCCCCCTGAGCCATTGTCCTGGAGGCCTCGTATTGGACCTCCAGCTTCAAGAGCCCACCTTGCGTACTTAATTGGAAGCCAAGCACACCCTCTGGCCACTAATTGACCAATCCAATTTATGTTGGCTGGCTGCTCCCAACACAGTGCTGGGTCAGGGCCCACATTTGACCCCAACATCTGGGTCCCGACCCAAAATGTAAAATCCTGCCTTGAGAATCAAGGGAAGTAGTGGAGCGAGGGAGCCAGGTATCCGAGGAAAGCTGCTGCCATACCTTTGGCTGATGTCACTGAGAGGCAGCATGTATATAAAGAAGAGGGGTTTGGGCTCAGATCTTTGGGATCACCAGGACCTTAGTAAGAGTGAAAGGTTAAAAGTGTGAAGAAAGACTTAAGAAATTAAAGGGGATTTCTACTGGATCTGAGAGGTTAAGGGGTGATATGATCAGTGTTCCAAAGCTTTAAATTGTTTCCCCTACACAACCAGTTGTGTATGTACTTAATAACTAAGTTTTAGAATATTGATAATGGTCTTGGCTCATCTTTTAAATATATTTTTGCCCTAGGCTTGGACTCCTTGTGTGCACCATTCTTGTATCTGAATTTCAACAACGAAGGTAAGTGTGCAATTAGTTTGTGATAAATATCCTAGGATGAGAGGCCTTAGATGTGAGGAGAGTGTCGAGAAGCAAGGACTCATCTCATTACAACATGGAAGGTTTAAAGGAGATCTGACGGAGTTATGAGGGGTTTGAAATCATGGAGAAAGTATTTCCATTGATCAGTGTGGCAATAATTTGGAGAGCATACATTTAATCACCAAAACACAAATGGAGAAGTTAAGAGAATTTCTTTTTATGCAGAGGGATTTAGTTTAGAGATACAGCACTGAAACAGGCCCTTCGGCCCACCGAGTCTGTGCCAACCATCAACCACCCATTTATACTAATCCTGCACTAATTCCATATTCCTACCACATCCCCACCTGTCCCTATATTTCCCTACCACCTACCCATACTAGGGGCAATTTATAATGGCCAATTTACCTATCAACCTGCAAGTCTTTTGGCATGTGGGAGGAAACCGGAGCACCCGGAGGAAACCCACGCAGACACAGGGAGAACTTGCAAACTCCACACAGGCAGTACCCAGAATTGAACCCGGGTCGCTGGAGCTGTGAGGCTGCGGTGCTAACCACTGCGCCACTGTGCCGCCCCAAAAAATCAATGTTTTTGAACATGGAATATCGTGGGAACAGAATCTGTAATAACTTTTAATAGGAAAGTGGATAAATAATTTGAAAAATAAAAATGTAAAGTGGTATGAGGAAAGAGCACAGGAGTGGAACTATGGATAGCTCTCTCAGAGCAGTGGGCCAAATGGCTTCTGACAGTAAAATTCTACAAAATGCAGATAACTTTCTCCAACAATAATTGTGCTTTAAAGAAACAGAAAAATTGAGCCAATTGAACAGCTCTGCCTCAGAGACTGCTGAACTTAGGTTCATACCCTTTGTTTCCAATTTCAATTGTGCTGTGTATGAGGAGGCATGAGAGGGAAGACAGGCTATTTTTCCATGGAACATGAGAGAGAACTGAGAGGAGAGCTAGCCTCAGGCCAGTCTTGGAGATCTACCAACAACTAGATGCTGAACTGTTCTGACAAATCTCGAAGCAGATTGTCCATCCACAGTCTTGATTGAAGATGATACATGGCACAGGGAGACCAACAGAAATGGGAAGAAAAGAGTATATAAGTACCTTCATGGGATTTCACTCACACTTGCGGGGAAATGACAGGTTCTGGAATCACAAACACCACTGACAATGCTAATTTTTTCTTTCTGTTGCAGCCTTGGCCTATGCTTGCATGTCTGCTTTTATTCCTAAATACCTATACAACTTCTTTCTGAAGGATAACTCTCACGTCATACAAGGTAATTTGCAATGTTCCTTTATGCACATTGTTTGCGTGTATTGTATGGAAGATCTGGTAAAATAAGTTTGTACAAGCCAATCAGTGTGATGGTTAAATGTGCTTCTGTAGCATGTGGCATCCAGTATATTTCTGTGATGATCTGCCAGCAGGAAATAACAGCAGGAAACAATCTTAAGCATGCTGTGTTAATTGTGTGATGCCGTATTATGGCAGGACCTGTATTGCTCTCTCCTTTATTATGTTGAGGTGCCCGTGCCTCACTCAGTGGACTAGTCATTAAATGATGAATTTAAAAGCAAAGTTAAATGTGGTGCAGTCCATCTGTTAAAGAAAAGCGTGTCTGTCAGCAAGTCTAAAGCAGTAATTCAATATTGTTTTTTTTTCCAAGTGAACGCTTCACTTCTGTGTTTTGTCTCATCGAAGCTGCTTATTTGTATGATTTGCTTTTTAACACTCTTTTTAAGTTAGAATTAATTCTAGAACAGTTGTTCTAAGGTATTGTCTAACCATGTTTTGTCATCCAGCTCACCAGAGGGAGGCTGAGAAGTTCAGGTGATTTTGGCCCATTTCAACCCCATCTGACTAGCATTTAAAACAAACCAAAGTTTGGAGACACGGTCAGTATATACTTTTTGTGCACCCTCTATGTGTTGCACAAAAAGATATCCTTATCTATCAGATGTGTAGATTGTTGGCCTTGAAATGGCAGAGGGGTTCCATTGGCTGGCAACATGGAAAACGCCCCCCCCCCCATTTCACCCCCCCCCCAACCCCAACCTGCCATAACTAGGTTACGTCAGTCCTCCAGATGGATTTTGTGTGCCCCTGCCCAACTGCTGCCATGAAAACCTATGGAATTTCAGGGCTCGTCTCTTTTGTTTCCTTCCCTAATGTTGGGAATTGAGTGGAGTGAGGGACGGGGGGTGCATGGGGTGCAGGGATATATCCAATTTCGATAATGCCTCTGGGTCATCTGGTGCACAAAAGAGGCTCTTTTAGCTTCCTGGTCTTTTTCTTTTTCCATATATTTTGGATACCACTTCTCAATTTGTAGGATGTTTTGGGTGGGATTGGGGTTTTCTTCTTTGGGGTGGGATTGGGGTTTTCTTCTTTGGGGTGGGATTGGGGTTTTCTTCTTTGGGGTGGGATTGGGGTTTTCTTCTTTGGGGTGGGATTGGGGTTTTCTTCTTTGGGGTGGGATTGGGGTTTTCTGCTTTGGGGTGGGATTGGGGTTTTCTTCTTTGGGGTGGGATTGGGGTTTTCTTCTTTGGGGTGGGATTGGGGTTTTCTTCTTTGGGGTGGGATTGGGGTTTTCTTCTTTGGGGTGGGATTGGGGTTTTCTTCTTTGGGGTGGGATTGGGGTTTTCTGCTTTGGGGTGGGATTGGGGTTTTCTGCTTTGGGGTGGGATTGGGGTTTTCTTCTTTGGGGTGGGATTGGGGTTTTCTTCTTTGGGGTGGGATTGGGGTTTTCTTCTTTGGGGTGGGATTGGGGTTTTCTGCTTTGGGGTGGGATTGGGATTTTCTGCTTTTGGAGTGGGTTTGGGATTTTATGCTGGGTGGAGGGGAGCCGGACTCCGACGTAAATGTTGGTGCCGATCCCGCTCCCGCCCAGCCTGAGGATTTGTCCCGTATTTTACAGATCCCCAGGCTTTAATTGGCCCGAGGCGGGACTTCCACCCGCTTGAGGGAGGAGGTCCTGCCTCAGTGAGCTGCTGGCCAATCAGCGGGTTGGCAGCTCTTAGTCTCAGCAGCACCACCGGGAGAGGTGGCCACTGCTGAGACTGCAGCCCAGCCGACCGAGGAGGCCGCTATGGAACCAGGACAGAAGATAAGTTCAGGCAGCCTCACCAGGGGAATCGGTTGTGCCCTGGTGAGGCTAGGGTGGTCTTTGGGGGGAGGGGGGCATCTTGGATCCCGGGGTTGGGTTGGGAGGTGGGGGCGGCCCTCAACGGGCACCCTGTGCCCGATTTGCCAGGCCCCCCCCCCCCCCGGGGTGCGGAAAGACTAGCAGCTATAGCTAGGTGGCCTTTCACGTCCCCGGCACACCCGCTTGCCACTGGTAAAATACCCATGGAGGCGGGCAAGGGCTGTTAAGTGGCCACTTAAGGGTCTTGATTGGCCTCGGGTGGGCGGACCGCTTCTCACCACCCCCTGCCAGACCTCCGTAAACTTGGTCCAAGGCGGAATCGGGGCGGGTAGGCCTCCCAGAGCCTGCAGCTCAATTTTATGCCTTCCCCACGCCACCATCCGACCCGCTGGGGCAGCGTAAAATTCCAGCCGGTATTTTGAGGTGGGAATGTGGTTTTCTGTAAATGGAATAAATCAAGTGGTTTTGTGGAAGTCTTGTACATTGGTGGTGCTTTTCCCAACACTTTCCTCACCACTTTTCTGCCCGGACTTCCTCTTCTGCAGGCATGGAGTCCTTGGTAGAGTGCAGCTTTATGACAGTAGTCACCCTCTAATACTCTATGTGGCCATTATTTTTGTGTGGCTTAATGTTGAATGTCGTCAGGCTGTTGGACTGTGTGAGGACATCACATCTGAGTGTGATGCTCACCCGACCTTGCACAAACAAACACCTTCAGCAGGTATCACTACATGGTGACAAAGTGGGTATCAACTGAACCCTTAACAAAGTTTGGCTCCTTTCTGTATTGCCAGGCTTTGCTCCTCACTGAGCCAGCAACAGAGCCAAGTGTTGCTGTATAATATCAAGACGTGCTCATTAAAACGGGCATTTAAGATGGATATTTTTGGACTCAGTCTACATCTCGGGTGGTCTGAGTACAAAGCTGGAATTAATCCGCGTACTCATTACAGTCAGTCATCTGCAACAGAATGCAGTAATTGCTGAACAGGCCACGTAACAGCTCAATTCTGACAGTTTAAGGTGCATGAAATGAGCTCACTAATACAGATTAACAGAACATAAAGGGGTTGGAAGGGTTATGGGACTGAGTGATGAGGTTGCACCACTTCTGGTTGTAGACAGTGTTAGCTTTTCCAAAGAATCCACAGAAATAAGGGTTTAGTTCAGGAAACCAATCCTTTTGTATGAGAAACAGTCTTTGTTTCTTTTGTGTTTCCTCTTGATTTAATTATCTTGATCAGTTTCAGAGTCCAGAGTTCAGAATGCGAACAAATACTTAAAGTAGTAAAGGATGAAATTGTAAAAAACTCAGGTTGCCCAAGCAGTTTACTCCAACTGCTAGCAAGCAGCAACTTGCATTGTCCAGTATGTGGCGCTGCCGATACATAGTACCTGAAGGGGCATGAAACAAGACTCATTAGCTCAAAGCTTAGCTCAGCCTCAGAAATACACCATTGTATAGTGTATGAACCTGCAGTTTGATCCCTCTAGTGGTTAAGCATCCCAAACTTAATTTGTGCCCCGCACATTGCTTTTCCAATTTGCTTTCACTCGATATAATTCAGGCAATCCCCATGTATCTTTAATTCTTTCACTGCTCCAAAGCAAAATAATAAACCTAACTCTGCACTGTATTAGATATGGACTCTGCAGTGCTGCATCTACCTGCCCAGATTGCAGCAGCTGAAACATTTACTGTATTAAATAATAGACTGGAAATATGCTGTGCTAGGAAGCCTTGCCTACAGATCTGTCAGCACTGCAGCTATTGCTCCATAATTGGTTGACTGGTGACATTTTTGTGCAGGGTGTGGAGATGGAATGATGGGGTCTTGTCATGCCTAAGCTTGATTACTAAATAAGAGCTTTAGGGACAGGTTGAGTCTGCTCTCTGGGTGGGTTGCAAAATTTGAAAGGATTTCAGCTTTCAGTGCAGTGCTGGACCTTTTAAATACTGTCTTAAACATTAACATTTGAACTACATTGAATACTGATTTCTTCTTTGATTAATGCTCAAGTGCAGATAAGAGAATGTGTCGCCAACCATCAATTAAATTACTGTTAAGCAATAAATGGCTCAGTATGTATTTTACTAAAATCAAGGTTGTGTGTTCTATACAATGCTGTCTTTGAAGCTTGCGGTACCTATAATGGTCAGTTGTTACATTTGAGTCACACCCCTGACAGGTATTGCATTTCTGTCCAAATCTTTTCTTGCAGTTTAAACAGTTTATCAAACCTTTGTGATATATTTCCAGGAAGCAATTATTTTCTGTGCTCAAAGTACTAAGGCTAGACTAGAAGAGCCATAATTAATGACTTTAAAATTTGTGTTCCTGTAATGTACTGCACTCAGGAAATCTTAATCTTAAACCTCTTTCTCAGCTTCTCCCCCTCCCCCCCCAATCCCCCACTCCCTCCTTTCCCCAAGTGAACTATGAGGGAAAAATCTCAGGGGCTGCTCTCCCAGGGTAGAGCCTCACTTAACAAGAGCAGAGATCAAAGGACCGGTGCAGACTTTAGATAACCTGGTATTTGAAATTGGGAGCATTCCAGCTCATTCCAGGTATCAATCTAGTAAACCTTCTCTGAACTATCTCCAGTGCATTTACATAAACGCAAAATACTGCAGATGCTGGAAATCTGAAATAAACGCAAGAAATGCTGGAAATACTCAGCAGGTCTGGCAGCATCTGTGAAGAGAGAAGCAGAGTTAACATTTCAGGTCAGTGACCCTTCATCAGAAGTGGCAGATATTAGAAATGTAAAAGGTTTTAAGCAAGTAAAGGTGGGGCAAGAGATAACAAAAGAGAAGGTGTTGATAGGACAAGGTCACAGAGAATAACTGACCAGAAGGTCATGGAACAAAGGCAAACGGTATGTTAATGGAGTGCTGAAAGACAAAGTGTTAGTACAGAGAGGGTGTGAACAGACTGTAAAGCACAAAGCACTCCAAGTGCAAACAATAAAAAAACAGAAACAGTGGGTAGGCACATTAGAAACAATCTTAAAAAAAACTCCAATGCATTTACATCCTTCCTTAAATAAGGAGACCAAAACTGAACACAGTATTCGAGATGTGGTCTCACCAATGCCCTGTATAACTGAAGCATAACATCCTTACTTTTATTTTCAATTCCTCTCGTAATTTTTTTTTATTTATTCATGGGATATGGGCATTGCAGGCCAGGCCAGCATTTATTGCCCATCCCTAATTGCCCTGGAGAAGGTGGTGGTGGGCTGCCTTCTTGAACCGCTGCAGTCCATGTGGGGTAGGTATGCCCACAGTGCTGTTGGGAAGGGAGTTCCAGGATTTTGACCCAGCGACAGTGAAGGAACAGCGATATAGTTCCAAGTCAGGATGGTATTTGACTTGGATGGGAACTTGCAGGTGGTGGTGTTCCCAGGTATTTGCTGCCCTTGTCCTTCTAATTAGTAGAGGTCGCGCATTTGGAAGGTGCTGTCTAAGGAGCCTTGGTGCGTTGCTGCAGTGCAACTTGTAGATGGTACACACTGCTGCCACTGTGCTTCGGTGGTGGAGGGAGTGAATGTTTGTAGATGGGGTGCCAATCAAGCGGGCTGCTTTGTCCTGGATGGTGTCGAGCTTCTTGAGTGTTGTTGGAGCTGCACCCATCCAGGCAAGTGGAGAGTATTCCATCACACTCCTGACTTGTGCCTTGTGGATGGTGGACAGGCTTTGGGGAGTCAGGGGGTGAGTTACTCGCCTCAGGTTTCCTTGCCTCTGACCTGCTCTTGTAGCCACGGTATTTATATGGCTACTCCAGTTCAGTTTCTGGTCAATGGTAGCCCCTAGGATGTTGATAGTGGGAGATTCAGCGATGGTAATGCCATTGAATGTCAAGGGGAAATGGTTAGATTCTATCTTGTTGGAGATGGTCATTGCCTGGCATTTGTGTGGCGCAAATGTTGCTTGTCACTTATCAGCCCAAGCCTGCATATTATCCAGGTCTTGCTGCATTTCTACACTGACTGCTTCAGTATCTGAGGAGTCATGAATGGTGCTGAACATTGTGCAATCATCAGCGAACATCCCCACTTCTGACCTTATGATTGAAGGAATGTCATTGGTGAAGCAGCTGAAGATGGTTGGGCCTCGGACACTACCCAAGTCTGGCATCTGTGATGCTGGGGACTTCAGGAGGAGGCCGAGATGGATCATCAACTCGGCACTTCTGGCTGAAGATTGTTGCAAATGCTTCAGCCTTATCTTTCGCACTGATGTGCTGGGCCCCCCATCATTGAGGATAGGGATATTTGTGGAGCCACCTCCTCCAGTTAGTTGTTTAATTGTCTATCACCATTCACGGCTGGACGTGGCTGGACTGCAGAGCTTAGATCTGATCCGTTGGTTATGGGATCGCTTAGCTCTGTCTATCGCATGCTGCTTCACCAGTTTGACACCTCTTTTTGAGGTATGGCTGTTGCTGCTCCTGGTATGCCCTCCTGCACTCTTCATTGAACTAGGGTTGGTCTGGCTTGGTGGTAATGGTAGAGTGGGGGATATGCTGGGCCACCAGGTTACAGATTGTGGTTGAGTACAGTCCTGCTGCTGATGGCCCACAGCGCCTCATGGATACCCAGTTTTGCATTGCTGGATCTGTTCGAAATCTATCCCATTTAGCACGGTGGTAGTGCCACACAACACGATGGAGGGTATCCTCAATGTGAAGGCGGGACTTCGTCTCCACAATGACTGTGTTGGTTACTCCTACCAATACTGTCATGGACAGATGCATCTGCAGCAGGCAGATTGGCGAGGACGGGGTCAAGTATGTTTTCCCCTCTTGTTGGTTCCTTCACCACCTGCCGCAGACCCAGTCTAGCAGATATGTCCTTTAGGACTCGGCCAGCTCGGTCCGTAGTGGTGCTACCGAGCCATTCTTGGTGATGGACATTGAAGCCCCCACCTAGAATACATTCTGTGCCCTCGCCACCCTCAGTGCTTCCTCCAAGTGCTGTTCAACATGGAGGAGTACTGAGTCATCAGCTGAGGGAGGGCGATGGATGGTAATCAGCTGGAGGTCTCCTTGTCCATGTTTGATCTGATGCCATGAGACATCATGGGGTCCAGAGTCGATGTTGAGGACTCCCAGGGCAACTCCCTGCCTACTGTATACCACTGCCGCCACCTCTGGTGGGTGTGTCCTGCCGTTGGGACAGGACATACCTGGGGATGGTGATGGCAAAGTCTGGGACATTGTCTGTCAGGTATGATTCTGTGAGTATGACTATGTCAGGCTGTTGCTTGACTAGTCTGTGGGACAGCTCTCCCAACTTTGGCACAAGCCCCCAGATGTTAGTCAGGAGGACTTTGCAGGGTCGACAGGGCTGGGTTTGCCGTTGTCGTTTCCGGTGCCCAGGTCGATGCCGGATGGTCCGTCCGGTTGCATTCCTTTTTATTGATTTCGTAGCGTTTGGATACAACTGAGTGGCTTGCTAGGCCATTTCAGAGGGCATGTAAGAGTCAACCATGTTGCTGTGGGTCTGGAGTCACATGTAGGCCAGACCAGGTAAGGACAGCAGATTTCTTTCCCTAAAGGACATTCGTGAACCAGATGGGTTTTTACAACAATCGACAATGGTTTCATGGCCATTATTAGACTAGCTTTTTAATTCCAGATTTATTAATTGAATTCAAATTCCACCTTCTGCTGTGGTGGGATTTGAACCCATGTCCCCAGAGCAATACCCTAGGTCTCTGGGTTACTAGTCCAGTGACAATACCACTACGCCACCGCCCCCCCTAATAAATAAAGGATAGCATTCCATTAGCCGCCTTTATTATTTGCTGGAGCTGCAATACGATAGAACAGCAGCTTCCAGCATCCATACGTGCGTAGTTAAAAACAGAAATCAAGAATTACGTAGAGTATGCAGCACAGAAACAGGCCATTCGGCCCAACCAGTCCATGCTGGCATTTATACTCCACTCAAGCCTCCTCCCATTCTTCTTCCACTCTATCAGTGTACCCCTCTATTCCCTTCTCCCTCATATGCTTATCTAGCTTCCCTTTAAATTCATCTATACCATTCGTCCCAACTCCTCCCTTTGGCAGCAAGATCCATAGTCTCATCACTTTCTGGGTAAAGAGGGTTCTTCTGAATTTCCTATTCGATTTCTTGGTGACTATCCTATATTGCTGGCCTTGAGTTTTGCTCTTTTCCCACAAGTGGAAACACTGCCTCTGTCTACCCTATCAAAACCTTTCTTAGTTTTAAAGATCTCTATCAGGTCATCCCTCAGCCTTCTCTTTTCAAGAGAAAAGAGTACCAGACTGTTCATCATTTCTTGATGGATATAACCTCTGTTCTAGTATCACCCTTGTGAATCTTTTTTGAACCCTTTACAGTGCCTCTATATCTTTTTTGTGATAAGACGACCAGAGCTGTACACTGTAATCCAAGTATGTCTAACCAAGGTTCAACACAATTTTGGCATAATATCTCTACTTTTCAATTCTATCCCTCTAGAAATAACCCTAGGAGATTGTAATGGACCAGCACAACAGGACATTATCCATCCACCTAATCCCCTATCACGACCACATTTCTATTTAGCTCTTCTCAACCTTCCCCATCCCAGCCAGCCTTCTGAATCACTGTGCCTTGGTCTGCACGGCAGCTATCCTCCCCACAGTCTTTGTTCCTGCCCTCACATGTGGCAAGTACATTGTACCTGTTGTACAGGACCCCCTTCTCAACCTCTTTTAAGTCCCTGCCCAACAGGCTCTCTAGTAGTCACACTTCCCCCTTCCTGAAACTGTGCTTTCCTCTGTTGTGTGACTGTTCTGGATAAAACTATCCAGAAATTTCAGCGCCCCCTCCCCCCGCACTTTTCTTATGTTCCAGGTTTATAACTTGCACTTCAGTTGATTGCCTTGTTTCAGTCCAGCTCAGAGTCAGAGATGTTTCCTGCAGTTGTAGGAATCCTGGACAATCTCACTGTCCACAAACTCCCACATATCGCAGGCCTGACACATAGTATGCCCTGCTGTCTCTAGTCATTTTTATTTTCTTGGTTTTTGATAGTCTGAGTTAAGATTAGCAAGTCAGCTTTTGTTTAAAAACAACAAAATGCTTGCTATTTACTCACCCTCAGAGCTCCTCCTCTGTGCTCGCCACGATGTTACTCAGATGTTTCCGTAGGTTGCTTTCACTGCCCACTTTTTTTTTAAACCGAGTTTTATTTCTGTGCTAGTTCTGTCATCACTGACGTCAGTCTTTCACTTTCTACTTTATCTTGACTGCCACTTTCGCCACTTTATCTCGGGGCACACTCCTGCACTTTGTCCCAAGACCTCTGCCAACTCTTTTGCTGTCCAATTTGGCCTGTTCCTCCATAAGCCGCACTGCACCAAAGCCTCGCTGATTCGTTTCAGCATTTACATCTATGCAATGCCATGAAGTTACTGTATTTTCCCACTAAACATGCTAGAAAAAGTTAATGCTAGTACATTCAGGTATACGTGAAGTTTTAACAGCATGATAAGTCTTAATTACTGCTAAATAACCACTCTGGATCTAAAACATATATTTACAAATGTGGAGTCTCATTCCTTCAGGATTTAATTATTGTTGATTTTTTAAAAATTGAAATACTTTTTATTGTCCTTTCTTTCTGTTTCTTATCTCCCTTAATCCCATCTTTCTTTGCCTCTTTATTTTGTTTTCTGTATATGAATTTACATTAAATTAAGTATTCAAATTAACTCTCTCAATTCAGAGCCCTTCCCTATCCTGAGTGGCGTGAAACAGGGCTGTGTTCTCGCACCCACACTTTTTGGGATTTTCTTTTCTTTGCTGCTTTCACATGCGTTCAAGTCCTCTGAAGAAGGAATTTTCCTCCACACAAGATCAGGGGGCAGGTTGTTCAACCTTGCCCGTCTAAGAGCGAAGTCCAAAGTACGGAAAGTCCTCATCAGGGAACTCCTCTTTGCTGACGATGCTGTTTTAACATCTCACACTCGAGTGCCTGCAGAGTCTCATCGATAGGTTTGCGGCTGCCTGCAATGAATTTGGCCTAACCATTAGCCTCAAGAAAACGAACATCATGGGGCAGGACGTCAGAAATGCTCCATCCATAATATTGGCGACCACGCTCTGGAAGTGGTTCAAGAGTTCACCTACCTAGGCTCAACTATCACCAGTAACCTGTCTCTAGATGCAGAAATCAACAAGCGCATGGGAAAGGCTTCCACTGCTATGTCCAGACTGGCCAAGAGAGTGTGGGAAAATGGCGCACTGACACGGAACACAAAAGTCCGAGTGTATCAGGCCTGTGTCCTCAGTACCTTGCTCTATGGCAGCGAGGCCTGGACAACGTATGTCAGCCAAGAGCGACGTCTCAATTCATTCCATCTTCGCTGCCTCCGGAGAATACTTGGCATCAGGTGGCAGGACCGTATCTCCAACACAGAAGTCCTCGAGGCGGCCCACATCCCCAGCTTATGCACACTACTGACACAGCGGCGCTTGAGATGGCTTGGCCATGTGAGCCGCATGGAAGATGGCAGGATCCCCAAAGACACATTGTACAGCGAGCTCGCCACTGCTATTAGACCCACCAGCCGTCCTTGTCTCCGCTTTAAAGATGTCTGCAAACGCGACATGAAATTCTGTGACATTGATCACAAGTCGTGGGAGTCAGTTGCCAGCGTCCCGCCAGAGCTGGCGGGCAGCCATAAAGGCGGGGCTAAAGTGTGGCGAGTCGAAGAGACTTAGTTGGCAGGAAAAAAGACAGAGGCGCAAGGAGAGAGCCAGCTGTGTAACAGCCCCGACAAACAAATTTCTCTGCAGCACCTGTGGAAAAGTCTGTCACTCTAGAATTGGCCTTTATAGCCCCTCCAGGCGCTGCTTCACAAACCACTGACCACCTCCAGGCGCTTATCCATTGTCTCTCGAGATAAGGAGGCCAAAAGAAGAATTCAGATGAGTTATGAAAAGGCAAAACTTTTTACCTCATCCCAGGTAGAATGGCTGCATTTTTCCATTCAGTGATGCAGTATTCTGATGTGTGTTAATAGTTTGGTCTTGTTCTTTGTGTGTAAGTGTTTTCTCTCTCCACCCCCATCCCACCCCCGCTTTCATATATGATAGGTTTTGTGTCATGTAATGGTTAAGCCTTTCCAGCCAAAGTTATTTTTGCTGCTTTCTTTTGCTGGGATGGGTTGCCTCTTGCCTGTCAGTTTTACAAAGAGTAGTTGAAATATGGAATTCTGTCCCTCAAAAAGCTCTGAGGCTCAATCAATTGAACATTTCAAAAGTGGGATTGATAGCTTTTTGTTAGGAAAGGATAATAAAGGTTGTGGAACTAAGGCAGGTCGATGGAGTTAAGATGTTAAGATTCAGATCTGCCTTGATCTAATTGAATGGTGGAACAGGATTGAGGGGCTGAATGGCGGAACAGGATTGAGGGGCTGAATGGCCTCCACCTGTTCCCACCTTCCTACCAGTGTTCGTATTGACAGTAATTTAACTGAATGCACTGTGCTATAAACGCTGGACTCGAGCATGATTGTTACAAAAGCTGTGATTTTTAATATAGTTTAAGATGGAGTCAGAGAAGTCAGGTGACCTTATATCAACTCTGCTTAAAGACAAGACAGGGATCTTGGTTACCAGGACAACAAAGAACCCAGATCAAAGACCTTTTTGAAAAGCAGAGATTGCCAAGGTGTAGCACCTGAACAGTGGGTTGCACCCTCGCAGACTTGGAGATCATAAACAAGGAGTCAGTGGTTCTGAAAATGTAAATACGAATGACAGTTGCTAAAACCTGGAAACAGTGGAAAGCTCGGGTGACTCTGCTGTAGCCAGACTTGTGGACTTTGCATGTTGGAAAAAACAGTTGGATATTGATTTCTGAAAATCAGTTGAATTTATCCACAATCAGAAGGCAGGAAGGCTATAAGGAAGACCAGCGGTGGCATCCTCAGGGAGGTTGTAAGGAAGACTGGAAGAAGACCAGCGGTGGTAGAATCAGAGAGGAGATGGAGAGGGGAAATCTGCTCTCAGAAGACTGATACAGCGAAAGGCTGCATAGGCTTGAACCTGTTTTGAAAGTTGAGGTTTGTGGATCCTACAGGATCAACTGAGATTGCCTTATTCACGGAAGTCCAGGTCAAAAGTGTTTGGAATAAGTGAGCAAAGAGGACATTAACTTTGAGAAAGGTCTGTGAAATCCAACCCGTTGCAACTGGGAGGAGTTTGGGACTTTTTAATAAGTGAAAAAAATACCTTTCTCTGTTAATTTGGGATATCAGCTACTTATAATGTACTACTTAGTTAATGGAGATTTTTTTGCTTAGTTATCATGAAAATCGTAAAACGTGAAATCTTGTGTAATTCTTTAAATTAGTCTGGGGAGTTCTTGTGTTTTAATGTTAACAGTCTCACTGATGTCATAACAAATATATTATCACAGATTGAGCAGGATAGGTTAGCAAGGACCAGGGAATGTAAGTATGTTTTTTAAAAAAATAGAATTATGTTAGATTCCCGGTGTTTCTTTTTTTCCACAAGAGAGTCATTGGATTCTGGGCTAAGTTTTCAACTCATGGAGTGAGTGCGGATTTCCTGCAAGCATTCAAAAGAGTTAAAAGGAAAGACTTGCCTTTCTATAGCACCTTTCATAACCTCAATGTCCCAAAGCAGTTTATAGCCAATGAAGTACTTTTGAAATTTAGCCACTTGCAATGTAGAAAAGGTGATAACCATTTTATGCGTAGCAATGAAATAGGTGTAATGAGAACAGAAAGTGTTGGAAATACTCAGCAGTTCTGGCAGCATGTGTGTAGCAAGAAACAGAGTTAACATTTCAGGTCTGTGACCATTCACCAGATGAGTTCCGATGTAGGCCACAGACCTGAAAAGTTGTTGTTTGCAGATAAATAATGGCAATGGCATCTGAAGAACTCCCCTGCTCTTTAAAATAATGCCATGGGATCTTTTATGTCCACATGAAAGTGCAGATCGAGCCTCAGTTTAACCCTCAGGACTGCACTGGAGTGTTAACCCAGATTTAGTGCTCTGGAGTGGGACTTGAATCCGCAACCTTCAATCTCAGAGGCAAGAGTGCTGCACTGAGCCAAGGCTCCCGAGTTCTTGAGTGTAACGAATCTCTACATCTAGAATATAGGTTTGTCACTAGGCACTGTCTGGAGCTTGTTTGCCTCCGGGGGGGGCGGGGTGGGGGGGGCGGTTTATTTTCTTATGCCTTTCCCAGAAGTTTGAGTGGGCAGGTAGGGTTTTCAAGGAACGGTGATGGTATATGGAAATTACACCATACCAGGACAGGACAGGCTTAATGGATGAGCAGGCCTTTTCTTATCCATTTTTGTATTTTTTTTCGCTATTCGTTCTTGGGATGTGTGTGTCCCAAGAGCATAAGAAATAGGAGCCCTTCGAGCCTGCTCCACCATTCAGTAAGCTCATGGCTGATGTGCCTCACCTATATCTTCCACACAATTCCTGTATCCCTTGATTCCCTTAGTATCCAAAAATCTATCGATCTCTGTTTTGAATATATTCAGTAACTGAGCATTCACAGCTGTCTGGGGTAGATAGTTCCAAAAATTGACAGTACTTTTGAGTGAAGAAATTTCCCCTCATCTCAGTCCTAAATGGCCAACCCCTTATTCTGAGACTGTGACCCCTCGTTCTAGACTCCCCAGCCAAGGACACATTCTCCCAACATCTACCCTGCCAAACCCTTTAAAAAATGTTATATGTCTCAAAGATATCACCTCTCATTCTTCTAAACTCTAGGGAATAGATGCCTAGTCTACTCCATTTCTCCTCATCGGATTTACCCCTCATTCCAGGAATCAATGTAATAAACCTTTATTGCACAAGTATATCCTTTTTTTAGTTAAGGAGAAAAAAACTGTAAACCGTATTCCATATGTGGTCTCATCCAGGCCCTATACAATTATAGTAAGACTTCTTTACTCTTATACCCCAATCCCTTTATAATAAAGGCTAACATACTGTTTGTTTTCCTAATTGCTTGCTGTACCTATATGTTAACATTTTGTGATGTGTGTACAAGGACACTTGGATCTCTCTGATAACCAACATTTCTCAAGTCTCTCACAATTTAGAAAATATTCTGCTTTTCTATCTTCCCTACCAAAGTGGATAACTTCAGACTCCACTACATTATATTCCACATTCTTGCCCCCTCACATAATCTGTCTGTATCCTTATGCAGCCTCTTTGTGTCCTCCTCATAGCTTACTTTCCCAACAAACTTGGATATAACACACTCAGTTCCCTCATCTAATTCATTAATATAGATTGTCAATAGCTGAAAACCAAGCAGGGAACCTTGTGGTACTCAACTAATTATAGCCTGCCAATCTAAAAATGATCCATTCGTTCCTACTCTGTTTTTTGTCCTTTAACCAATCCTCAATACTTGCTAATCCCCAATCCCATGAGCCGAGATTTTATGTAATAACCTCTTGTGTGGCACCTTATTGAATGTTTTTTGAAAATCCAAGTGCACTCCATCCACTGGTTCCCCATTATCCACCTTTTTAGTTACAATCTCAAAAAACTTGAACAGATTTGTCAAACGTGATCTCCCTTTCTTAAATCCATGTTGACTCTACCCAATCATATTATGATTTTCTAAGTGCCCTGTTATCACATCCCTAATATTAGATTCTGGCATTGTCCCTACTGCTCGTGTCAGGCTAACTGGCCTGTTCCCTGTTTTCTCTCTCCCTTCGTTCTTGAAGGACAAGGTTACATTTGTTCCCTTTCAATCCGGGGAACCATTCTAGAATCCAGGGAACTCTAGAATGTAGGAGATTCATGCTAAAATTTGAACTTGCATGTTTTAGATTATTAAGCATTCTGGATGAGTAGTCCAGTAACATAACCACTTGGCTACCAAACCCCCAGTGTCTGTGTTTGCTCGACTTGTATAAAGGAAACTCTCTGAGTCCATTAGGCCTCACATATCACTGAAGGATCTATGATCTTTTCAGTCAGCTTTGTCTTCCATGTCTGCTGTAGCTTCACATCAGTGGAGAGTTATTCCTGCAGAGACAGTCACATCAGGGCTACCTGGAAGGGAATATCTGCCTTTCGCACTGTGTTGCACAAATGTTAATAAAGTAAATTGATGTTGAAACATCAGATTTGGCACAACCTGATGAGAGCACAGGATGGGATTGAGATCAAAACCAGAAAGGGTCCTATCAGTTCTGTGCCCCTATTGCACAGAGTGGATTGGAATTAATTGAGACGTTTAAAAATGTGATGTATGAGATAATGTATCACTAGGAATGTGAAACTGAATCCCATTCCCCTGTGCTTTCTCCATAACTTTTTTAATGTTTTTGTTTTTCAAATATCCCTTACAGATATGACAGATTGTGCCTCAGTCACTGGTAGTTGCATTTCATTTTGTATTTACCTTCAGCATTAAAAATAATTCTCTTAACATTCCCCTTCATTCTTTTTGAAGATGATAAACATTATGCCCTTTAATTACTGATTCAACTACTGATGAAAATAGTTTCTCCCCCTTTATATTTTAAAATCCTTCATAATCTCGAACACATTCTGTGTCAAATTTCCTCTCAACGTTCTCCATTCTCATCGCAAGAGTCCCTGTTTTTCTTCTCTCCTTATAACTAAAGCCTCCTAGCACTGGTAAATTTCTCTTGTACCCTCTCCTTCTTAAAATGATGAAACTGCTGCTTCGTTGTTTTGGAGCTGTTTAGATATAGCAAGGCACTGTGTCAGTGCACAAGTTGTTTCTTTATATCAGCACTAATATAAAAACAGGCAAAAAGATGCAGCTCAGGTATTTTTTGGAAGTTCGAGAATGAGAGTTGATCTGAATGAAACATAAGATTTTGAGGGGGCTTGACAGCATAGGTGCTAAGAGGATGTTTCCCCTTGTGGGGCAATCTAGGGAATCCAGAATAAGAGGTCGCCCTTTAAGACGGAGATGAGAAGGAATTTCTTCTCTGAGGGTCGTGAATCCCTGAAATTCTCTAACCCAAAGAGGTATAGGGGCTGAGTAATTAAATTTATGCAAGGCTGAGATAGACAAATTGTTGAACTATAAAGGAATCAGAGATTATGGGGAACAGACAGGAAAGTGAAGCTGAAGCCGAGATCAGATTAGCCATGATCTTATTTAATGGCAGAGCAAACTCAAGGGGCCATCTGGCCTACTCCTGCTCCTATTCTTTATGTTCTTATTTATGTTCATTAATTTGAGCTAAACTCCTCAATGGACCGTCCACCTGACAGCAACTGCAGTGCTTTTATCCCACAAATCAAACTATTTGTATTACTGTTATCTTTTCCACACGCTATAACATTGGTGCACCATTAGTATGTCATAAAGCTGTGATATTGACTCGTTTGGCCTTATCAGGGTTCAGCTGTTGACAAGCAGGTCCTTGCTGATCAAATCACTTATGTAGCCTTTGTGGAGCCACCCTGGAAGCTGTGGCTGGGTGTATCGTGTCTGTGGGATAGCGAGTTCCCTCTATGACCGGTTATGAAAACATTCATTATTATTTAAGGATCAGTCTTTTATCAGATGCTTTTTTGTTTGATGATTAATAAATTGTCTCCTTGTTACAGAGTATCTGACAGTGTTTTCCCAGATGATTGCTTTCCATGACCCAGAGTTGAGTAACCATCTGAACGAGATTGGCTTCATTCCAGATGTAAGTACTAAGGGTACTTGTAAATTCTCCTCTTGAAGGTTAGATATCCTCTAATGTGGTTTAAAAAAAAACAGTGGATCTCAAATTTGTGTGGGGGTTACAAAGAGGGCAATGCTTAGAAGAAAAATGTCACTCTGCACTTGAGAGAATATTTTGACAGACTTATTACTAAGTTTGTCCTTTCCCTTGATAAATGAAACAAGGTTGGACAGTCAAACACTAACGAGGGTGAATGTGTGCACACATCGTGAAACTGCCACTTTGGAGGCCTTGACTGAGGAGAACCTGGTTTGAATATCATCTGGTTCAGTGCAGACATCATTTTTGTAGTAAGGAGTGATCTGCTGGCATAACATTGTGATCACAGATGGAAAGAGTTTACATTTATATAGTGCCTTATCAACTCCTTTGGATGCCCAAAATGCTTCTGAAGTATAGTCACTTTTTTTTTTACAATTCTTTTATGAGATGTGAGCGTCGCTGGGAAGGCCAGCATTTGTTGCCCACCCCTAATTGCTCTTGAGAAGGTGATGGTGAGCTGCCTTCTTGAACCACTGCAGTCCATGTGGGATAGTGAGTTCCCTCTATGACCGGTTATGAAAACATGCATTATTAGTGGGTGTAGGTACACCCACAGTGCTGTTAGGAAGGGAGTTCTAGGTTTTTGACCTGGTGACAGTGAAGGAACATAGGAACATACGAAATAGGAGCAGGAGTAGGCCACCCGGCCCTTCGAGCCTGCTCCTCCATTCAATAAGTTCATGGCTGAACTGATTATTCCACATTTCCACCTACCCCCTGATAACCTTCCACCCCCTTGCTTGTCAAGAATCTATCTACCTCTGTCTTAAAAATATTCAAAGTCTCTCTTCCTCAAAAGGCTATGGCAGCAGAATTCCAAAAACCGGAAGGAGCAGCGATACAGATCCAAGTCAGGATGGTGTGTGAGTTGGAGGGGAACTTGCAGGTGGTGGTGTTCCCACGCATCTACTGCCCTTGTCCTTCTAGGTGGTAGAGATCGCGGGTTTGGAAGGTGCTGCTGAAGGGGGCTTGGCAAGTTGCTGCAGTGCATCTTGTAGGTGGTCCACACTGCTGTCCCTGTGCGCCAGTGGTGGAGGGAGTGAATGTTTAAGGTGGTGGATGGGAGCCAATCATGCTGGTTGCTTTGTCCTGGATGGCTGTTTTTGTAGGCAAATACACCAGCCAGTATGCATGCAACTTAGTCCCTCAAACAACAAAATGAAGGAATAAACAGTTAATCTATTTTGGGTGGTGTTGGTTGAGAAAGAATGTTAGATATTTTTCGAATGGTGCAACGGAATCTTGTATATCCACCTGAGAGACAGCAGAAAGGGCCTTGGTTTAATGTCTCATCTGAAAGGCAGCGTTTCCGAGACTGCAATGCTCCCTCAGTAATGTGCTGAATGCTGGCCTAGGTTACGTGCTATTGTCCTGCACTGGAACTTGAACCCACAACCGATGACTCAGAGTGCTGGGGACATGGCTTGTGAAACACAGGAAGGCTGAGAAAAGTCAACCCAAATCACTGTCATGCAATTCCCAGCAGTTGGCTCAAAGAAAAGAGGCACTGTAGAAAGTCCTGAGTTTGGGGATTGCATGACAGTGATTTGTCAACTTTTAACATATTCTCACCATTATGGAATCTGAATTTAATGAAAATGACAATGTTTCCTATTAGGGCTTCCACTTGTCTATTTGTGAGTGGATTGTTTGGGAACTTGTAAAGTCAATATAAAACCTCTCCTTTTAAAAAAAAAAAAGTTCTTTTTAGTTTCTGTGTCTTATAAATGGGAGATATTACTTGTTAAAGCTTACAATTAATGTGTCAGTAGCACAGTAAATCTCAGTACTCGGGCTGTAATCCCACCCTGCCCAGTCCCCTTTACAGTTTGTTGAAGACCCCACAGTACTATTCAAAGAAAAAAATTCTCCTAGTGTGTCAGCCAACATTCCTGCCTCAAGTTAAACCAAAACAGAGCAACTGGCCACTCACTTCAAATCTTAGGTGGCGTGTTTACGCCAAGTTTTAGAAATGCATTTGGTTGCAGTTTTCTTCAGCCTTTTGATCGTGGCGGACAGGCAGTGCTATAACTGAGCAGCAGGGATTCAGGGATTAACATGGCAGAGCATTTAACCTTTTAGGCATCTGCTTCTGTTTAGTATGTTCCCACTACCTGTGATTTCTGCCTCTAAAACACAAGCTGCTTGTGTTGGAGGCAATAGCTGGTGAAGTTGAACAGCATTAAAACACCAGTTTGCTATATGCGTGATCCAGCACAATCCATTTCATGGATTGTTACTCATTCCACTATGTTGGCTCAGATGCTGATACTTCTGCCCCTCACAATCCATCACCTTCAAAAACCTGTAGTATCTCTGCATAAAATCATTTTGATGCCTAATGCTCATGTGGAAGTTGGATGCAGCCAAGATTAGTCTTGGGTGTAAAACTATATGCGGTTGAATAGCCTGTCTCCTTACAGTCTAGGTTCTTGCAAGCAATGAAGCATTGTAAGTGTCTTAAGTTCATGAAATCAAGCTTAACAGGGAGTCACCACTTGGTGGAGGGATTGGGGGGAGTGCTAATTGGGTGTCACCCTTGGTTCAGTGGTAGCATTCTCACCTCTGAGCCAGAAGGATGTGGGTTTAAGCCTTATTGCAGAAACTTGAGTGCATAAATCAGGCTAACACTCCAATATCGTACTGAGGGAGTGCTGCACTGTCAGTAGCTCCGTTTTTCAAATGAGATATTAAACCGAAGGCCCACCTTCCCTTTCAGGTGGATGTTAGCGATCCCATGGCAGTATTTTGAAAAGCAGGGGAATTCTTCTGGTGTCTTGGCCAATAACCAGTATCACTTAAACAGATCACTGGGCATTATCTCACATTTCTGTTTGTGGGACCTTGCTGTATGTAAATTGGCTGCTATGTTTCTGACAGTACAACAGTCGCTACAGTTCAAGAGCATGTCAATGGTTATATAGCACTTTGGGATATCCTGAGGTTGTGAAAGCCACTATGTAAATGCAAATTGTTTCTTTTCCTTTTCTTTCTTAATCATGGAATGATAGAATAGTACAAAACGGAAGGAGGCCATTCAACCTATCAAGTCTGCACTGACTCTTTTAAAGAGCAATCCAGTTAGTCCCATATCCCTGTGCTTTCCCCATAGCTTTGCAATTTTTTTTTTCTCCTCAGGTATTTATCCAAATGCCTTTTGAAGGCTACTATTGAATCTATATCTACCTAAATCTCAAATTACCTCAGGATATTCCTTCCGACACAGATGGCTGGAACAATCCATCCTAGATTACTATTGTGACTTCTGTGACTGTAATCTAACCTGCGTTCTAGTAGCGACATGGGCCCGGAAGTTCCTTGGAGCTACTCCATCACCATAAGTCACTGGGCACGCAGCACAAACTGCGTTGATGCAATTTGGTGAAGTTACGGCAACAGAGTGGGTCCAGGTCCAAGGAAGTTTTGAACTGTGGTTTCTTCAAAGTGGACAAACTGTAAATGCCCTAATTTACAACTAAACTGGTGTTTTTTTTAAGTTGCACTGTCTGAAAATGTGACTAAGACTCATTTATACACAAATTTCAGCTCAAGATCTTAGTTCTGATATCATTTAGTGTCATGTGATAAATCTAACATGAAACTATACAAATTCAGAAAAATTGTGATTCTGCGGTAAAGCAGTTTGACACTCAAGCATGCGTATGAAAAATAGCTGCAGTGCAAAGGTTAACATTGGAATTTAGGAAACTGGAGCATTGAAAGTTGACTAGAAGGTTTTAAGGAAGACAAGTGAGAGATAAAAGGCAAAGTTTTATATTTTAAAAAAGCATTAAAACAGTCCAACAGTTTAAAATATAACAACTTTAGGAAGAAGAAAATATTATAACGAGGAATTTAGAAACTGAGAAGCATCTGAGGTGCAGGAAACATAGGCATTACATTGAGTTATGCAAAAGATAAAAGGCGTTATTTGGGTGGAGATTCGAGATGTTGGTGTTACACGTTACAAATGCAAACACGTGAAGCAACTAGCATAGGTCATAATGGAATTGAACCGGAGGCAGGAAGTTTGGAAGATGTGCCCCTGCAGCAGAAAATCTTGCCACTCAACATGAGGATACTAATTATGTAATTCCAATACTCAGAGACAGAAGATTCTGGGGTTAACGGAATTACGAACCAGTTGTTAAAGAAATGTTAAATGTTTTCAGGACACTTATAATTATTAATTAAGGCCAAAGAGACCATAAGGATTGGTCGACATTATTTATATATTTTCGAAATGAAAAATCATGCTTCACAAGCTTTTTTGCTTAAAAAAAAGGACAGCTGCCCAATGGATACAATGTACCTCCATTTTCAACAGGCATTTGATAAATTTCAACAAGTGAGACTTTTAATGCAGAATAAGGCTAATATAATTCAGGGCGGGAATTAAATTGGCCAATTTTTTTTTTGTGCAGAAATTTATTTTTGAGTATAGTGACTTATTAGCTACTAAATTGGAAAGTGTTTTATGAACAGAAAGTCGCATTGGTATTAAAGGGGAGGGGGCCAAGTTCTGGCGGGGAGGTCCTCTAATTTGTTCTGATTCATCTGTTTACATTACACACAAATGATACTTGGGAGCTTGCTTCCAGTAGTAAAAAATTTGCTGGTTGTATCAAGATATGGAGCCAGTATTGGGAAGATTGAAATGAATCACAGAAATAGGATTAAATTGAAATCTGTTGCAGAAATAGTGATGCGAGCTGAGGAATGGAAGAAGGATTTTAATGTGGATAAACATAAAATATTGAAAACTGAATTGGAATGTGAAATGTGTTTACAATGAAAGTCCTTTTGTGCAGAAATTACTTTTTTGAGTGTAGTGACTATTTTCATGTAGTAAATACCTTCACCATTTTGCATACAGAGATCTAGCAACAGCAATGAGATGAATGATCAGTTAATCATTTTTTTAGTGTTGGTTGGTTGTGAGAAGAATTTTGGTTCGGATCTTAGAGGACTCTTCCTTCTGCAAATAATGCCATGAGTACTTTTAAGTCCACCTGAAAAACCAAATGATTTAACTTCTCATCTGAAGGACAAACACATTAAATAGATGTTGGTATGCAAACATGGAAAAGTTTAATGATGTGGGTGAGTTATTCACCATTCTCTCAAAATATCTGCTTCCTGTGACTCCTAGTCAGTAATACCAATCAGGTTGTCGGATGCATCCATATACATTTAATGATGGCAAAATAAATAATTCTAGTATATTTCACCCATAAGGCTGCATTTGCAATGTTTTATTGAGTTTTGCACATCCTGTCTTCAAAATGTCTTGATTTCTTGAAATGAGTTCAGAGAAGAGCAACAAATATAATTTTGGTATCTAGGATCTTTAAGTTCTAAACAGTGATTGAGCCTGATTATTTTTACTCGAGACAAAAATACGTTTAGGGAGGTTACGATTCACCGTTATATAGTTGCAGAAAAGCACACAAATGTAAAGGAAGATTCTTCAATTAAAACAGTAAATGCAGTTCCCACAGGCAAGAGTACACGATTAAGAAGGCTTGACAGGTCTGATTAGAAGAATTTCCCCTTTCCACCCATAAAATAGATTTGTGGAATATACTCCAGCAAAAGCACTTAGTGCTGTGTTGATTTAATCCTTTGAAAACAAGGCGGGTGTTAATCAGTTTAATGATGAGGTGGAAGATTATAATGAGGCAGATAACTTTTCTGAAATGCTCTGTAGAAAACCAATTCTTATGCTGTTGACAATCATAAAATGTCATTAGTGAAGCCCTGTGGATCAAATTTAAGAATGCAGTTTTTAACTTTAGATTGATACACTGGAGTTTTCACCCAATTGTCTTTGGGGGACAGGGAGAGATTTCGTACTTCTTTCTTCTCTGTAGCTTTTGGCCTTGATGTCATCCCTTTTCAGGAAGGTCAATGAATTGGGTAGAGTCCATGATGGTACAGCACTATTTGTTAGGGGAGGCATACTCAGTTGTCTTTTCTCATTTCTTGCTGTCTCGTATTGAGTATCCAGGAGGTACATCAAAATTCTGATAGTTGTTGCCCAGTGATTCTTGGTGTAAGTAAAATCCTATAACTTAGAGTCATAGAGATACAGCGCTGAAACAGGCCCTTCGGCCCACCGTGTCTGTGCCGACCAACAACCACCCATTTATACTAATCCTACATTAATCCCATATTCCCTACCACATCCCCACCATTCTCCTACCACCTACCTACACTAGGGGCAATTTACAATGGCCAATTTACCTATCAACCTGCATGTCTTTGGCTGTGGGAGGAAACCGGAGCACCCGGCGGAAACCCATGCGGTCACAGGGAGAATTTGCAAACTCCGCACAGGCAGTACCCAGAACTGAACCCAGGTCGCTGGAGCTGTGAGGCTGCGGTGCTAACCACTGTGCCATCTTTCACAGAATTTGTGTGAAAATCTATTATTTTTTCACAGGAGCCATATTTTGAATAATGGATGGCACTAAGAATCAAACATAAGGAAATAAATAAGGTTAAGGGAGGATATCTTGGGGGAAGCTTAGAATGGGGCTTGGGAGAAGCAGTAAACAACAATGATTTAAAGGGGGGGGGGGAGGGGCGCGCGTAAGAGATGCTTGAAAGACGCAAAGGTACCAGAGGTGGAGGGACAGAGTCAACATTGTGAATTAGTGATAAAGGCCATACTACCACTTTGGCAGTTTGAGCACGACCGGTGGTGGAATGCTGAATCAGGCACGGAGCTCAGATAGGTCATAAGGATTCGACAATGTGAGAAGTGGCAAAGTGCTGCAATTGTGATAAAGGATTCGCTCCTGGGGTATGTGATTAAATACTGTCGGTTTAATCTAACAGCTGCCTTGGGCCTCTGTTAACCCTGAACAAAAGTATGTTTGATGCTGTCATTGGATACTAAGTGAGAAGGAAGAAAAGGTTCATCTTCACCATGATGGGCGCAAATACACAGGGGGAAAAAAAGCTCATTTTCACTACCTTTCCACTTTGTGGAGAATAATGACATCTCTAAAAGATGGCACCTCCAAAACCTAACATTTTCTCATTACTGCACAGGAGTGGGAGCCAAGAATATATGCCCAAGCCTCTGGAGTAGGACTTGAACCTATGACCTTTTGTCTTAGAGGCAAGAGTGTGCAAACCACCATTTCAAAAAGTAACCCAAAAAAAACTTTACTAATGCACTGTACATTTTACGCAACTTTATCTTGCAACAAAAGACATTTTAGAGCCAAAGTCTGGGAACTACAACCTGTTGAAATTTAAAAATAAGAAACGCATTGTGATAAATCACAAACTTAACCCTCCTTTCAATGATAACTCTTAAGTAAGTAAACAGCAGCCTGTACATACAAATTAGTAGAGTTGAAGAAAGCAGCACACCCACAAGTTTCTTTCTACCTTGTAGAAAGACATTCACATGTGCTTCCTGTGATGGCCAAAGACCTGCACTTCAGAGCATTGCATGTCCTGAAGTTGATGCCCAAGTACTAATCCTATTCCTGCAAAACCAGACTAATCTTTCATCAGGGAAGCTTGAACTTACTGTTAAAATGTTTGCACATGCTGGTATGGTTCCATTTGCCTTGGGTCGTGTCTTTCTGTGAGATTACATGTTGGGTCAGCCTAACTTCCCCTTGCATTAGCAACTGAGGTAGTACAAAGGGAAAGAGGATACCTGCGTTCCTAAAGCGAGACAGTCAATTCCTGATAAGTGATTTTTGTTCTCAACATTTTGTTCATTTAAATGGGCTTCTAGTGAAATATTAGTAAGAAGTTTCTGTTCTGTCTATGTTGTTAATTGTAATTAGAGATTCTGAGATGTAAACACTTTTATGAGTAGAGTTGGCTAAATGGGGAAAAATATGTAGCTGGGGATTATATTCCATGTTGTAAATGCAGTAAGACATGAAAGTAATAGGGATAGATGCCTAAAATGATTCAATAAACTGTGTTGAAGACAGTGGGTGTTTGTAGAAATGACAGAGGAATTTCAATTCCTAGCCATTTAAGTGAAATTGGCTCCAATGCTAATGCATTGATTTGCACTGATAGATATCTGACAACAAGGATTCTGGCTTTCACGAAACAAGAAAAGATTGTTCAAGCTATCAGAATCCCTTGTTCCACAGCCCATGGGACTATATGTGCTGCTGTGAATTCTACTGTGCCAACTGAGGTGTCAGCTGTGGCTCAGTTGCTCGCATACTCACCTCTGAATCAGAAGTTCATGATCCAACTGCAGTGAGTAGTCTGGATGCCCAGACATTGTAAATCAACAAAACTGAAGCCACTGGTGCCACATTAAAATTGCATACTTGACAAAACTCACTGTAACCCATGACTTGAGCATGAAAATCTAGGCTGACACTCCAGTGCAGGACTAAGAGAGTGCTGCACTCTCGGAGATGCCGTCTTTCGCATGCGACATTAAACTGAGATCCCGTCTGCCCTCGGCCTCAGGTGGATGTAAAAGACCCCATGACACTGTTTCGAAAAGAACAGGGGAGTTATCCCCGGTTTCCAGGACAATATTTGTCCCTCAATCAACATCAGAAAAAACAGATTATCTGGTCAATATCACATTGCTGTTTGTGGGAGTTTGGTGTGCGCAAATTGGCTGCTGCGTTTCCTACATTACAACAGTGACTTCATTTCAAAAGTACTTCATTGGCTTTAAAATGCTTTGCAACATCCTGAGGTCAGGAAAGGTGCGATATAATTACAAGTCTTTCTTTTCTTCATCTAAAGCTGCAGTTATACAGTTCTACCTGTTCAAAACTGGTGGCTTTATTGTGTAGTGTACAATGATCAAGACCCGACTTTTATTCGAGACTGCCTGGCTGTAAACCATATTTGATCACAAGGAAATTGTATGCACTCAGATTTCTATTCTCTCATTAACTATATTTAATGCAACAGGCTTGATCAATTTCATAACATCAAAAAGACTCTGTAGTTTGTTTAGAAAGGATCCAGAAGGTTCAGTGAATCACTTTAGCGCTTTTTGAACCTATCTTCATACCATATTGGCATATCTTACCCACAGCTGTCACAAAAGTTTCTTAATTCACTTGAAAAAGCCCATCAAAACACTCCTGCAGGGGATGCAGAGACCAAGTGGGCCCACATCAGAGACGCCATCTATGACTCAGCAATACCATTTTTGGCAAATGTGAGAAGCAGAATGCAGACTGGTTTCAATCTCACTCTGAAGAGATGGAACGAGTCATAGCCGCTAAGCGCCCTGCACTGCTGAACTACGAGAAAGCCCCCAGCAAGTTAACATCCTTAGCACTTAAAGTAGCCAGAAGTACCGCGCAAAGAACAGCCAGGTGCTGTGCAAATGACTACTGGCAACACCTGTGCAGTCAGATTCAGCTGGCCTCCGACACCGGAAACATCAGAGGAATGTATGATGGCATTCAGAGAGCTTTTGGGCCAACCAACAAGAAGATCGCCCCCCCCTCAAATCTACATCAGGGGAATCAATCACTGACCAACGCAAGCAAATGGACTGCTGGATGCAATACTACCTAGAACTGTACTCCAGGGAAAATGATATCACAGATACCATCCTCAATGCAGCCCAGTCTCTGCCAGTCATGGATGAACTGGACAAACAGCCAACAAAATCGGAACTCGGCAATGCCATCGATTCTCTAGCCAGTGGAATTACCCCTGAAATAATCAAGAGTGCCAAGCCTGCTATACTCTCAGCACTACATGAACTGCTTTGCCTTTGCTGGGATGAGGGAGCAGTACCACAGGACATGCGCGATACCAATATCATCACCCTCTATAAGAACAAGGGTGACCGCGGTGACTGCAACAACTACCGTGGAATCTCCCTGCTCAGCGTAGTGGGGAAAGCCATGCTCGAGTCATTTTAAACAGACTCCAGAAGCTAGCTGAGCGTGTCTACCCTGAGGCACAGTGCGGCTTTCAAGCAGAGAGATCCACCATTGACATGCTGTTCTCCCTTCGCCAGCTACAGGAGAAATGCCGCGAACAACGGATGCCCCTCTACGTTGCCTTCATAGATCACACTTCGACATCGTCAGCAGACATGGTCTCTTCAGACTACGAACAAAGATCAGATGTCCACCAAAGCTACTAAGTATCATCACCTCATTCCATGACAATATGAAAGGCACAATTCAGCATAGCGGTGCCTCATCAGACCCCTTTTCTATCCTGAGTGGCGTGAAACAGGGCTGTGTTCTCGCACCTACACTGTTTGGGATCATCTTCTCACTGCTGCTCTCTCATGCGTTTAAGTCTTAAGAAGAAGGAATTTTCCTCCACACAAGATCAGATGGTAGGTTGTTCAACCTTGCCCGTCTTAGAGCGAAGACCAAAGTACGGAAGGTCCTCATCAGGGAACTCATCAGGAATGTCTGCAGAGACTCATCGACAGGTTTACAGCTGCCTGCAACGAATTTGGCCTAACCATCAGCCTGAAGAAAACATCATGGGACAGGACGTCAGTAATGCTCCATCCATCAATATCGACGACCACGCTCTGGAAGTGGTTCAAGAGTTCACCTACCTAGGCTCAACTATCACCAGTAACCTGTCTCTCGATGCAGAAATCAACAAACGCGTGGGAAAGGTGTCTGCTGCTATGTCCAGACTGGCCAAGAGGGTGTGGGAAAATGGCGCATCGACACGGAACTCAAAAGTCCGAGTGTTTCAAGCCTGTGTCCTCGGTACCTTGCTCTACGGCAGCGAGGCCTGGACAACGTATGTCAGCCAAGAGCGACGTCTCAACGCTTTCCATCTTCACTGTCTCCGGAGTATCCTTGGCATCAGGTGGCAGGACTGTATCTCCAACGCAGAAGTCCTCGAGGCGGCCAACATATACGTCCTATTGAGCCAGCGGCGCTTGAAATGGCTTGGCCATGTGAGCCGTATGGAGGATGGCAGGATCCCCAAGGACGCGTTGTACAGCGAGCTCGTCACTGGTATCAGACTGACCAGTCGTCCATATCTCCATTTTAAAGACGTCTGCAAACGCGACATGAAGTCCTGCGACATTGACCACAAGTTGTGGGAGTTAGTTGCCAGCGATCGCCAAAGCTGGCGGACAGCTATAAAGGCGGGGCTAAGGAGAGGCGACTCAGAAACTTAACAGTTGGCAGGAAAAGAGACAGAAGTGTAAGGAGAGAGCCAACTGTGTAACAGCCCTGACAACCAATTTGATCTTCAGCACCTGTGGAAGAGTCTGCCAGTCTAGAATTGGCCTTTATAGCCGCTCCTGGCGCTGCTCCACAAACCACTGACCACCTCTAGGCGCTTCTCCTTGTCTTGAGAGACAATGGGTGCCAAAGAAGAAGGTGCCATACATAATGTTGAGGCCAAGCAGAGTGAGGCAGTCTCATGCCACTTGGCTTTAATATATTTATATTGTGCCTTTTACGACCTTGTGACATCACAAAGCACTTTCCAATCAATGAAGTACATTTGAAGTGTAGTCACTGTTTGTAATGTAGGAAACGTGGTAGCCAATTTGCACACAGCAAGGTTCACAACTAGCAATGTAAAAATGACCAGATCATCTGTTTTTTAGTTGTAGGTTGAAATGTTGTCCAGATCACCAGGGGAATCTTTTATCTGCAGCGCCTGTGAAAGAGTCTGCCAGTCTAGAATTGGCCTTTATAGCCACTCCTGGCGCTGCTCCACAAACCACTGACCACCTCTTTGAATAGTACTATGGGATCATAGGAACATAGGAGCAGGAGTAGGCTATTCAGCCCATCGAGCCTGCTCCCCCACTCAATGCGATCATGACTCATCACTTCAATGCCTTTTTCCCACACTATCCCCATATCCCTTTATTGGTATCAAGAAATCTGTCAGTCTCTGCTTTAAACATACTCAATGACTGAGCTTCCACAGCCCTCTGGGGTAATACTGATCCTTGCGTTACCCTACTAGTCACAGCCTGCTAACACAAGAATGACCCGTTTATTCCTACTCTGTTTTCTGCCTGTTAACCAATCCGTACTCTATGCCAGTATATTACCTCCTATCCCATATGCTTTAATTTTGCTAACCAACCTCCTGTGGGGGACTTTATCAAAAGCCTTCTGAAAATCCAAGTCTACTACGTCGATCCTTTATGTTCACCCGAGAGGGAAGATGGAGCCTCAGTTTAACGGCTCATTGGAAAGACAGTGCAGCACTCCCTCAGTGCTACACTTTAGCGTCAGCCTAGATTATGTGCTGAAGTCAATGGCGTGGGAGTTTGAACCCACAACCTTTACACTCAGAGTGCTACCAACTGAGCCAGAGCTGACCCTTATGAACAACAAACTGTATGAATCATGGTTGCCGTGCAACCAGTGAGTTATTCTTCATAGCCTACTAGTTCCTGATAGCTTCCTCTAATTATTTTTTTTGCCTTTGATCATATGAACTAATTTAACAGTAACTGCAGAAAATTTCTGGTTAATTATATATTTGAAGGCCCAGTGAAAAGGTTGGGGCAATCCTGATTGATGTTGCTAGGTGGCAGTGTAGCCTTTAACAACTTAACCCTAGAAATTAGATCATGCCATGCCTGTTTTTCCAGGTGTAAATCGGGCACCTAAGGGTCCAATAGGGCAGGTGGTGTGTGTGCACACTCATTCCATGCTGGAAATGACCAGGCCACCTAGATAGAGGCTTCTGCATAGGCGTCCAGGGCATGTTTTGAAATGGGTGTTCGGGCCTTTGCATATGCATGGAGGGGGCCTGATGCGTGTTTGGGGTGTCCGGTGTGTAAATGTTTTGTGATTGACCTCAACAAGAGCGGTGCATGCTGTGGTCCATCTTCTCGAGTTCAGCAGCCAAACCTTTGGAGGCTGTGACTGGAAAGGTAAGTTTTATCTTTTACTTGCCTCATTGTGAAGCCAGGAATAGCAGGATTGCTCCTCCCAGCTCCAGGCAAAATTTGAGGGTAACTACTGACCACCACTGGATCCCACTCCACGCACCCTCCTCACCCCGCCCCACCCCGGCAGACTCCCTTAAGTGACCGAGCTGGATGATTTTGATGCCTCTAGGGAACTGGCAAGATGCCTCTGGAACCACAACTGATGCCTGCAGGTAACCAGTAATGTAGAAATGAGGCCAGTGGACCAATTTCCTGTGGTCCTGCTGTCGGCCTGATTTAGGCACAGTCCAATTTCAAAACCATGTTTATATAATAACCTCAGATATATATTTGAATAAATAGAAAGCAGTGCAGTTGCACCCAATATTGGTGCTCCATTACCTTCATCATGGGAGCAATAATAATATGAGCTTGTCATCTATCATTTCCTCTTGCATTGAGTGTCTGATATTATGCTTGCTCTCACAATCGGTATCTCCACTTCCTTGCTATGAAAGAAACGGGGTACAACTGGGGCCTGGGGTTACTAAGTTTTCCCCCGAATTGTTAACTTGTCCTGTCACTTGAATAAGGGAGAATCTTATGCCTATTCCCAGCATTTTCTTGCTTTATTTCAGATTTCCAATCTTCGTTTTGCCAGAAGAATTGGATCAATTTTCCAATGTGATATGGATTCACTGCTGCATGTAGTATCCAGAACACTGTTAACAGTTTTGCTCCATGTGAGGGCACCTTTGGCAGTGGCACAGTCTCATACTCTGAAGCTTGATGCATTACAGATGCATGGGAACACCACCACCTACAAGTTCCCCTCCAAGTCTCACACCATCCTGACTTGGCACTATATCGCTGTTCCTTCACTGTTGCTGGGTCAAAATCCTGGAACTCCCTTCCTAACATTATTGTGGGTGTACCTACACCCCGAGGACTTCAGCGGTTCAAGAAGGCAGCTCACCACCACCTTCTCAAGGGCAATTAGGGATGGGCAATAAATGCTGGCTTAGCAAGCAATGCCCACATCCCATGAATGAATTTTTAAAAAAAGCTTTTCCCAAATGCTGTTCTTGTATAGAACAGACAAAACTTACTTGTCACATTTTTGTCACACAACAGAAACAACAGTTGTCCAACATGAGAGAGCTTTAGCTGATTTTGTTGGCCTACTCATTAACATTGCACTGAGTTAAAATCCTACTCAAAGTATTCTTGCACGGTCAACACTGAATTAAATATGTCTGTTGGTTTGACTCAGTTGGTAACACACTCGCATCGAATTGAGAAGGTTGTAGACTCCGGGCGTGAGCCTATAATTTATCCCGACACTCCAGTGCTGTACTGAGGGAGTGCTGCATTGTCAGAGGTGTTGTCCTTTAGATGAGACCATTTAAAGAAGGCCCCAACTCCCCATTCAAATGGATGTTAACGATCCCACTGGATAGTTTGAAGAATAGCAGGAAGTTCTCCTAGTATCCTGGAAAATGCTCCTTCCCTCAACCTACACCAACAAAATTAGATTACTTTCATATCACTGCTGTTTGTGAGCATTGTTGCATTACAACATGGCTATTGGATTCACCCACAGAACAACACTTCAGAATAAATCATTACATACCAAATGACCTGGGAGAGACACAATAAGGTTCTGTATTAATAGATATCTTCGATCATATGGCAGCCAAAACTCAATGATATTGTTGCTTGTTTATTCTTGCCTCCAGTGTGATAGCGAGGATTTAGAGCTGAATCTAAAGCAATAAATATTTTATTTTAGAAAGTCAGCTATAGTCCATCACGTTGAAATGAATTGAAGCAGGAAGCTAACAGTAATCAAAAGTACTGAATGTTCTAAATGGCTCCAAAACACAAATAACTCAACTGGCCTAACAAAAACTATATAAAGTGACATGAACTCTTCAGTACTTTAGTGCTTTGAGGCCATTTAATTACAGGCATGAACTTGTGCCTTTGTTAAACCAGTAAACCTGTTACTCGTAAAAGTTACATTTTCTTTCAACACTTGATATTTGATATTAGAATGAAAAATGTCACATGGATACTGTAAATAATTCATTTTCCAGTTGTTTGTGTGCGTATGCTTGCCAAAAATGATACCTGCTTCCCCACTCCCGCAACCACACACTCCCTCAGTGGGTCGATAAAACATAGAATCATAGAGTAGTTCCCGCACAGAAGGCGGCCATTTGGCCCATCATGTCTGTGATGGCTCTCTGCAAGTGCAACTCAGCTCATCCCATTTCCCTGCCTTTTCCCCTGAGCCCTGCATATATTTTCTTTTCAGATAATTATCCAATTCTCTTTTGAAAGCCACAATTGAATCTGTTTCCACCATATTCTCAGGCAGTGCATTCCCGATCCTAGCCACTCACTGTGTAAAATAGCTTTTCCTCATGTCGCCTTTAGTCCTTTTACCATTCACCTTAAATAAGTGTGCCCTGGTTCGTGACCCCTCCGCCGATGAGAACAATTTCTGTCCAGACCTCTCATGATTTTGAACACCTCTATCAAATCATCTCTCAACCTTCTCTTTTCTAAGTCCCAATTTTACCAATCTATCCATGTAACCGAAGCCCCTCATCCCTGGAACCATTCTCATAAATCTTCTCTGCATCCTCTCCAATGCCTTCACATCCTTCCTACAGTGTGGTGCCCAGAATTGAACACAGTACTTCAGTTGAGGTCGAACAAGTGTTTTGTTCACCATAACTTGGATTCCAGACACTGAATCCCAGTGCAAAAGTTACAGGGCAGTTTTTCCTGCAGAGTTCTGGATCGAACCTGTATTACACTTTGATTTATTTATACAGATAGCTGTGAAAAAACTGGGCACTTAATGTAAGTGTTTAAAATAGAATTAGATGAACGCCATTTTTTAAGTCAAACAATTATGTATGTTGCTCTCTGGGATTGTTGACATTATACTAAAATATAATGAGCAGATTGATACTTAAAGTTGATGTCATTCACTCAGTGGAACATGACAGTCTTTTTATTCATTTTCCAGATGAAGGTATTGCTGGCATGGCCAGTGTTTATTGCCCATCCCTAGTTGTCCATAGTGGTTTGGCACAAACAAGCTAGACTACTTCAGAGTGGTAATGAATATTCAATCGCATTGGTGTGGGACTGGAATCACATATAGGTAACTGGATTATAACAGACTAAGTAAAGACAGCAGGTTTCCTTCCTTAAAGGAAATTAGTGAGCCAGTTGGATTTTTATGACAATTTGACAGCTTCATGACCACTTTTGCTGATACCAGCATTTTCCAAAATTTTTAAACTGAATTCAGATCCTCAAATATTACATAGTGAGGTTTGAACTTGCATTCTGTAAATTATTAGTCCATTCCTCTGGATTGCTAGTCTAGTAGTATAACCACTGTATTACTGTACTTTGTTAATAGTTTGATATGGCTATGAATGGTATTGCATAGTGCGAGAAATGGGGTAGACAAAGAATAATCATCGATGAAAAATATCCAATTACCATTGTACATTTACCACCGACTGATATTAGCAGGTTTCTAAGCCAGATTTAATTTGACTTTGAAAACAGCCAAGTGATATCATTTAAAATGGCATAAAACCTCAAGAAGAAATATTGAATGTGGAGAATTTTGCTTGTGTAAAACGCTGCACAGCTTACTGGTGCTTGCAGTACTTGCAAGCTGTGTTGCTTTCACACTCGGGGCTGGATTTTGTGCTGGAGGCGGGGCTCTAGGCACCGGGCCAAAAAGACTGGGGGATCCCTGCCTGTCTTTTTCCACCCCCTACCCCCAGAGCGATCCACCTGTCGTCTTTTTGTCGACATTTTAGGAGGCAGGATGCCTTTAAAGACTTTAAAAGCTCGGGGATCCCGCCTCCAAGAGCTACCAGCCAATCACAGGGCTGGCAGTTCAGCAGTATCGGCAGCGCCACCGGGAGTGGTGGTCACTACTAGTACTGTAGAGGCCTTGGACCCAGGCCCAGCAATGGAACCCTGGACCAGAGGTAGGGTCAATCTGGAAGGCCCCGGTGAGGAGGGTTGGGGGGTGGTCTTGGCAGTCTGGGGGAGGGGGTCCCAGTGGGGGTCCTCCTTGAGCCACAAATTGCCCACAAAGGTGGGTCCCTTAATAGACCACTTAAGGGCCTCATTTCACCTCTGGGCAGGAAGCCCATTGTCAGCCTATCCTGCCCCCAGGATGATCTGTGGGCGATGGGCCCCCGCCACACGTCGCGATTCTTTGTGCCCCCCCCAGCCTCCGAACCCACCTCAGGGTCCCGTAAAATCCCAGCCTCTGCATAAATGAATAGGAGTTCCCTATCGTAGCTGTACTCCCATGAGGATATGGTAAAAGGGGTCCAAGAAACCCCACCAAGGCACAACATTGAAAATAAATCAGAGTTACACTCCTGGGCTGCTCTTGCAGTCTTTGAATGGCTAGCTGTAGATTGAATTTGACACATGTCTGAGACCAAGCCTTATACCACAGTTGTATGTGGAGGATTAAAGGAATTGCTTGTTTCAATGAATCATCTTATTGAGTGCCCAAAACATCTCAAAGCATTCCATGTAACAAAGTGCAGTGACTTTTTATATAGGCAAATATAACCGCTGTTCTGTGTCAGCAAGCACCCACATATGGTAAAGAGGTGAATGGCCTCAAATGGCATCCATACAAAAGGGAATAATAATTACCATTTTCTTGCGGTTTTGTCAGGAAATAATTTGGTGGGAAATTCTGTGTTCGGATTACATTGCGTGGTGTTGGGATCAATACTGTTGAGGTTCGAACTGAGACCAGGTAGTATGTCAGGATCAGCAGCTTCCTTGCAAACAGGTAGTCTTAGAGGAAAGCCGAGCAAAAAAGAAAAAAACATTTTGAATTTATATAGCACCTTTCATGTCCTCAGCAGGTCCCAAAGCACTTCACAGCCAATGAATTATTATATCAGGATGTAGACAAACAGCAACCAACTTGTGTGCAACAAGTTCCCACAAACAGAAATGCGAACAAATATCCAGCTGATCTATTATTGGTGGTCTTGATTGAGGGAGGAATGTTGGCCAGGACACCAGAAAAACTTCCAGCTCCTCTTTGAATAGTGCTGTGGGATCTTTTATGTCCATCTGAACAGCTAGGCAGGGTTTAATATCTCGTCTAAAAACCAGCATCTCCAACAATGCAGCACTTCCTCAGTACTGCATCAAAGCGATAGCCTAGATTATGTGCTGGAATGGGGCTTGAACCCATGACCTCTAACTCCAATGTGAGAGTACTACCAGTGCTGGCACGTTGCAGGACATGAACCTACTATGAAAATTAATGGTTAAGTTGGCATTCACTGGTATTTGCAGCCAATATAACATCAATTAATTAATCAATCTTCCTGTGGAACACACAATGTGACGTTGCTTAATCGTGCTTTGTTTTGTATTTTCCAGCTTTATGCCATTCCATGGTTTCTCACAATGTTTACACGTGAGTAGTACTAATATTTATTTGACAAACTTCAGGAAAGAAATCCATGAAAACCTTTTAAGTGTTAAGTCAACATAAATGTATAAGAAGAATATAAAGGCAGAAACCTCAGCTCATTGATGTCTCTAGCATGCACTCTCGCTAACAAAACCAGGCTACAATTTGCTTCTTTTAAGTAATTTGAGATAAAAGGAATAAGGGTCACAACATGGGCTGTTGCTCTCAACGTTCAAATGATTTGTATGGAATAATTGCATAAAAAGTATTTTAATGAACAAGCTTTGCACAGGCTTTGACAAAAAATGGTGCTAATTTTCCATTACTTGTAAACATTTGCACTGATACTTTCTGTTGTGGTGGATTTGGTTTGATGATGATGCTGACACAACTGGTTTTAGTGAATCAATGAAATGGGTTTGATCAGATTGCAATTGAAACTTACAGCAGGATACTAAAGTGCAAAACAGCAGCCACTTCCAAATTTGTCTATTCCCCAAATAAAATTACTGTAAAACAAGCATTGGAAATGAAGCCTAACCAACAAAAAAAAAAGTTTTTCAAAAAAAGCTAGTTTCAAACAGGTAAATGTTGGTTACAATATTATACAGTTACCAATTTTCTGTTACTGAGATAAACCTCTCAAAGACCGTTTTAATAACATTTAGTATAATGAGAAATTCAATCTTGTTTTCTGACTAAATATGCGTCTTAGTTGCTGAAACTGTCCATCTTTGTGACTCTTTTTACAGATGTGTTTCCTTTGCACAAGATCTTTCACTTATGGGACACGTTACTCCTAGGCAACTCTTCATTCCCATTCTGTATTGGAGTAGCCATTCTGCAACAGTTGCGAGACAGACTACTGGCCAACGGATTCAATGAATGTATTCTACTGTTTTCAGACTTACCAGGTAAGAATCTCGTGTGAGTGGTCCTTAGGAGATTTGGCAAAGGTTTTCAGTACGCAGTATCCTATGATAGAATACCAGAGGTACACGCTCAACTACAGTCAAAAACTTGGTTACACTGAGTTTCGTCAAGTATGCAGTTTTAATCTGGCAGCAGTGGCTTCAGTTTTGTTGATTTACTATGTCTGGGCATCCAGACTACTTACTGCAGTTGGATCAGGATATATGTTTAATGACTCTGTGATATCAATAGGGTGCTTAGTATAAGATGCATTTGTTTATAGAAGGAAAATGCAGGGTTGTTGAAGCAATTTTTAATTCTACAATTGTTAAGTCTGGTACAATTTCTTTCTCCTAATTGGGCATTCATGCTAGGACAAAACATTCACCTCTTCCAATCTAATTATTACTATTAGTTATGTATAAATAATGTGGCTCCATCAGTCTTGGTCCTGTGCTATTTTGTAATCTACATTAGGGAATAGAAAGTAGAAATACTATGACTTGGGCCCTTTCCAAACACTAGGGGCTGAATTTTCACTTCATTGATGGACAACAGAAGCTGGAACTGTTTCTGGGCTGCAAACCCGCCCTTGGGGAGCTGGCACTTGTTGAAATTTTGACCGGGGCGCCCCCTTTAATTGGCATGGAGACATGATGCCTGTCCATTAAGGGCAGCGGGCGAGCTAGCGAAGCTAGAGGGTCTATCTCAGCTGCAGTAAATGGTAAGTAACCGAGAGGGTGCTTCAACGTGAAGGCATCGTCTCAACCAATTTTTTTAAAATTTAAGTAAAAAACAGAAAAGGCAGCCAGGGCACCACTGTGGGAGAGAAGCCTCTCTACAGGCTGGTGTTTGGCTGCACTCCCGCCCAGGCAGTGAGGGCCTGTAGACCAGACTGGCGCTCTGGCACACCAGCCTGGCACTGGGTGCCTGCCTCCAGGAAGTTGCCAACTGGAAAAAATCAGTCGGCATCCTTAATCACTGGTGAACAAGGCTCTTAAAGCGGGCAGGCAACTAGGTTCATTGTGAGGCCGGGCGGCCTTGCCAAACCTTGACCCCAAGTTAGCCAAAATGAACGGGGTCAGGAAGCTGGCACACTGGGAGACCTCATAATTTTCAGGCGCCATCCAGCTCCATGCCCGACCCCAGCGGGGCCCAAAAATTCAGCCCTAGGCCTCTTCATGGCAAATTGCAGTTTCCTGAGGCAAACTTGCTCTTCCTATGAACCTAAGCTTAAATTTTGAAGTATGTAGTGACTGGAAGTAATGTCCCTCAGGGGTAACAATATACCTTTTGTAACAACCAGTTACACACCAAAAATTTATATGGGTTCCCCAGTGTAGGCCTCGATTGGCTGGTGCTATCCTGCCTGACGGGCCACATTATTCAATCACCAAGCTGCAGATCAGATTTGTTACAAGAATAAAAGGAAAAATAAACCAACAAGTAAACAGCAGTACTTAAATTATACATGCCTCAAATTGTTTTCAAACCAAAATAGTCAAATTGTTACAATCATTTTCAGAATTCTTTAAATGAGTCATGTGAATTTTATTTTAATGTGGAGTCGGCTTCTGAATCCCGAATTTTGCCCCACCGTAATGCCATGGGAATATGGCTGGAACAAGTGACTTGAATATATGACCAAGACTAACACTTGCACTTTTATTGTGCCTTTAGTGTAGTAAAGCATTTGACAGCATTTCACAGAAACATCGCCAAACAAAATTGGACACTGAACCATGTAAAAGGATATTAGAACAGGTGACCAAAAGTCAAAGATAGGTATTAAGGAGTGTGTTAAAGGAGGAGGGAGAGAGTGGAGGTGAGGATTAGGGAGGAGTTCCAGGGCTTGGGGCCTGGGCAGCTGAAGGGGCAGCCACCAATGGTGGAGTAATGAAACGCAGGAATGCTCAAGAGACCAGAATTGGAGGAATATAAAGATCTCTGAGAGTTGTAGTGCTGGGCAAGATTGCAGAGACAGGGATGAGTGAGTACATGGCGGAAATGTAAACAAAAATGAGAATTTTTAAATTATGGCATTGCGGACCAGGAGTCAATGTAGGTCAGTCAGCGAGCAGCAGAGTGATGGTGAACAGGACTTGGTGCGAGTTAGGATGCGGGCAGCAGAGCTTTGGATGAGGTCAAGATTACAGTGAATGCAAGGTGGAAGGCCAGCCAGCCTGCAGAATATATTCACTCATTATTAGGTCCCCTGATAGAGAACTGTTCAGTAAACTAGATCAAAGACACGATGGTGAGAGATGCCTATGTTTTCTGTTAATGGATATTTGTACTCGTATCTGGCTTCATTTTGCACAAGAAACCTAATTTTCAGTGGCTCAGCATTACACATAGCAATGTCTCACAACCAGAAGAGGATTTCTGCTGCAGTTAACTTGTAACAAGAACAAAAGAAATAAGAGCAGGCTTAGGCCACACTGCCCCTCAAGATTTACACTAGTCAATGAGGTCATGGCTGATCCTGAACCCCAATTGCACTTTCCTGCCGAATTCCCAGATCCCTCTGTTCCCTTAGATTCCAAAAATCTATTGATCTCAGAGGGTGGTGATTCTTTGGGGACTATGGAAGCTCAATCATTGAGCATGTTCAAGACAGAAATCGATAGATATCTAGGTACTAATGACATCAAGGGTTATGGAGATATGCGCGCGAAAGTGATATTGAGGGAGATGATCAGCCATGATCTAATTGAATGGCGGAGCAAGCTCAATGGGCTGAATGGCCTACTCCTGCTCCTATGTTCCTATCTTGACCTTGAATATACTCAACAACTATACAGCCCTCTGAGCTGAATTCCAAAGATTCCCAACCCTCTGAATGAAGAAGCTCCTCCTCAACTCTGTCCAAAATGGCTGTCATCTTATCCTGAGACTATGCCCTCATGTTGTCGACACTCCATCCAAGGGAATCAGCCTCTCAGCATCAAGCACTCTCAGAATCATATATGTTTCAATGAATTCCATTCAGTATTTTGTGTATTGGGCTCTACCTTTCCATCACAAAGACACATTGGGACTATTTTACAGAAAATAGCCAACGGAACCTTATTTTAAATTGCAATGATTTGTTCAGCTAAAGAATAAAGTGAACAGGGAAGCAGAAATATTTTAGGATGCAATGTATCCATCTGTTACAAGAACGCACTAGGCATCAGATCAGTAAACCATCATGCTATATTATCTGGTATAAGTCATATTTAAGGAAGCATTTCAGGGACCAGAGTTTGTTATTTGGGAGTCATGCCGGAGGACTGGAGGGTTGACGATGTAACCCTTCTCTCTAAAAAGAGAGAAAGGGATGATTCGGATAACTATAGATCCATCAGTCTAAATTAATCATGGAGAAGCATCTTAAGGCCACAGTGCAGGAAAAAATTAATACCTGTTTAGAAGGACATGGTTTAGTTGAGAGACAGCATGGAATTGTAGAAGTCTGGCAAATTTAATAGGGTTCTTTGAGGCAATAACACAGTGAGTTGTTAAAGGAAAGACGGTGTATGTTATGCATATGGATTTTCAAAAGGCATTTGATAAGGTGCCTCAAAGAGGCTTCTTGATGTAACTAAAGCTTATCATATTAAAGCAATATGGGTAGGAAATTGGTAAAAGACAGAACATAGTGGTCTGTAGATATTTCTTAGACTGCAGTGATCCAGTCCTTCCAGTAACTCCACAGAACATGGTTCCCAGGAATATCAGGGAAGAGGTGAATTGCAACTATTTCTAATGTGAGATTACACTTTAAATGATGTTTGGTTTACGAGTATACAGGGGGGGGAAAACCAGCTGGTTCATCAAGCTTGTCCCAGTAAAAAAAAAATTGAAACACTCCTTACAAAATGTATTTAAAGTATTAGAAAGGAAAGAAAGACTTTCACTTATATAGCGCCGTTCAAGACCACTGGATAACTCAAAATGCTTTATAGCCTATGAATTGTAGTCGCTGTTGCAACATAGGAAATGTGGCAGCCAAATTTGCTCACAGCAAGCTTCCAGAAACAACAATGTGATAATGACCAGGTGATCATTTTTATGATGTTGATTGAGGGGTAATATTGACCAGGACACCGGGGATAACTCTCCTGCTCTTCACCTCTTTGTAATAGTGCCATGGGATCTTTTACGTCAAACCAGGTACTGAATCTACAATTCTGCCATTCCCTATGGCTCAGTACGACAATATGCAGTAAGCAACTGAAGTAGTCGTAAAATCAAAGAATGATGCAGCACAGAAAGAGGCCATTCAGCCTATCATGCCTTTACTGGTTCTTGGGTAGAGCTATCCAGTTAATCCCACACACCTGCTTCTTCCCCACAGTCCTCTGATTTTTCTTCAAATATTTATTCAATTCATTTTTGAATTTCAAAAAGTGCATTCCAGGTCACAACAAAGTCAGAAGAATTTCCTTATGGATTCCTTCAACAATGGAACAGTGGAAAAATTTAAGATACTCGTATTTTTTTTAAATCTTAATTACATTAACACTGAACATCTGACAAAATTACATTGTAAAATATTTTGGCACAGCTTGTGTGCCTGCCTAGATCTAGATGTACTATTTACCTGTGCTGACACTAGGATTTCAGGTCAGTATACAGTAGCTGTGTGAAATTTTCATGCAGTTTCATTGTATATTTCTTTTATTTAAAAAAATATTTTTGAAGAAGTGAACTTTATGTGCCCAACTCCAAATTAGAATCATGTTCTGCTCAGAATGTGTGGCTGCAAACTGTTCACCTGCACTCAGTCACTTGCCACGTTTCCTGGACATGTGGCTGGCACGATGACCAAAACTGAAGCCCGAGTTCCCTCTGGAATCATTTACAAACTAATGGCACAACTGGGCAGACTTGCATACTAAAATGTATAGAACTGCATACCATTTCAACCAAAAAAAATGTCAAGCCATTTGAAAACATAAAGACTGGTGGTAATTCTGCAAGTACACCAGTAGTGCTACCTTGTGGTTAATGTCATAATTGCCAGAAATGATCGACCTCTTGTCCCCGTCCCTGAAACATCCCGTGAACGAGTAATATGTACCATGTACTTTAATTCACCTCAGACATAGTACCAGTTACAGATGGCTGTGGCTTGGCCATCAAGGGGAAAGGTATGTTATGCAATCAGTATTTGACGAGCAGATTACGATCAGTCTCCACAGGCAATGTGCAACATCGCTAATGTGTTATCCATCATGTAGAAGACATTGAAAGGAGGAGCATTGTGCTCTCACAACCCACCAATATGTTGACCTGTATCGACCAGGGAAATCATGTTGATCTGTTTCGTACCTGTCATCATTGTCACCAATCGGATTCATGTCCTAATTGTGACCAACAGAAAATGTGATTGAAAGCAGGTCATTTAGCTGTATTTATTTTAAAACGCAGGAAACTCATTTCCCATGGACTATGATAGCTTTTTAGACAATTTGGCACAAAAATTCTGCCGGGGTTTCTTGTAAGTCTGTTGAAAAATCAATTTAAACAAGGACCAACAGCCAAAATAGCTGTGCCATTGCTATTTTTCTGGAGTTTACATCTGTCTCCCACTAGATACAACCCCCCAACCCTGAATATCTAGATGTAACATTTACCATCAAAAAAAATTGTAAAATGCTTCAGTTGTTTTCTTTTTATTTATAGCAACAGCTTACATTTATAGGGCGGAATATTGTGGGCTGCCTTGAGGTGGGGTTGGAGACGGGGTGCCCAGGGAATCACGATCGGAGGCGAGGGGAGGAGGGCCCGTCGCTGTCCTCTCACCAGGCAATTTTGCCGGGGGCAGTATTGTCCGCCGATAGCCTTACCGTCCAGAGGCCAATTGGGGCCCTTGCGTGGCCTATTTAACAGCCACTTGAGGGTCCTCTCCTCCCCACCCCCACTGCTGGGATTTAAACAGCAGCAATGGGCGCTTCTGCCATGTGGGGAGGGCGCATCCTAATACGAGGCGCCCTCCCTGCGGTCTTGGGTTTGGGGAGGGGTGTTCCTCCTTTTTTGTCCAGCGATGGGAGCCCCTCCGGCTGCACAAAATCCATATGGTGTCATTAATCTAGAAATACACCTCCAGTGTGCTTCACTGAGGCATAATCAAGTAAGACTAGACACCGAGACAAAGAAGGAGATTTTAGGAGGATTGACTAAAAGGCTGGGTGGTTACTTTTTAAGGAGAACCTTAAAAGGATAGAGTGATGGAGAGTGAATTCCAGAGCAAGGAGCCTAGACGGCAGAAGGCATGGTTGTCAATGGTGGGGCAAAGAGAGGAGGACATCAGAACAGGAATGTGAAATTCAAGAGGGAGGCAAGTTGCAGAGCTGGAGGGAGCAAGGCCATCGAGAGCTTTAACTTGAGAGGTTTTGAGTTGTTGAGGGCAACCGGGAGGAAATGTGGATTAGTGGGGACAGGCGAGTTGGGTGAACGAGACCTGGTACCAGATAGGATATGAGCAGCAGAATTTTGGATGACTGAAGTTTACGGAGGGTGGAGGATGGGAAACTGACATTGGAAAGGTGAGCATTGGAATAGTTGAGTATGAGGGTGACCAAGGAATGGAAGAGTGTTTTAGCAACTGATGGGCAGAGGCAGAGACAGACAATTTTCTAGAGGTGGAAGAAGCTGGTCTTTATGATGAGAAGATATGGGGTGGTAAGCTCAGCTCTGAGTCAGATAAATGAGCTAAATGACCAGCTAGTCTGTTTTGGTGATGTTTGAGAGATAAATGTCAGCCAGAACACTGAGGGGAAACTTTCCTGCTCCACTTTGAATGGTGCCATGGAATCCTTTACCTGAACAAACCGAAAGGGCCTCTGTTTAATGTCTCATCTGAAAGATAGCACTTTCTGACAATGCTGAGCTCCCTCTGTACTGCACTGAAGTGTCAGTCAAGACTGTGTGCTCAAGTCCTGGAGTGGGGTTTGAACCTGCAACCGTCTTAACTCAGGCAAGAATGCTACCAGTCCAAGCTGAAAGCTGAGAATCGGGCCACCAGCAAAAGGGGAGTGGTGGAGAAGGGTGATCTGTGATTTGTGCTGCTTACCAGATTTTACCTGTACTCAGTTTACATCACGCTCCCTCATGCTCATTTATTATGTCAGACAATATCAGTTTATTTCTCAGGAAAGGAACCAGAGAAGCTAGAAATATATTCGATGTGATTGAAATTGCTTCACTGCCACACCAGAAACCAAGTGTATGTTTTAATGGATCTATGCAATGTGAAGTATAGAACTCTGTTGTGCAATGTTCACTGTATTGCTTACATTGTGGATGTATTATCAAATGTAAAAACTTGCTTACCATCGAGAAGTGCTGCTGTATCATGTCCTGAACTGTAATGGAGATAAGTAAAGATAACCTGCATCACTGATAGTATCAGAACAGCTTTTTATCCCTGCTTCAGGCTATTATTGGGTGCAACTGCTTAGGTGAATGTTCTGGTTCCTCTTTAGGACAAGTAAAGAACAACCTGAAAGACAAGGGATCAACCAGAGGAAGCAATGTCTTCTCTCATGCATCCTTCAGTTCCGTAGTAGTCACTCTGCAATTTTCTATTTACTCCCAAGTACACCAGCAGCCCCCAGGCAAGGACGTGGTAGTTTGTAATTTATATTTTATCTTTCATTTCAGCAACACTGATTGGAATCAGTGCTGCCGCTGATAAGTGCACTACCCAGTGTGTAATGGTGCCTTACAGATGAAGAAGATCCCAGATTCTTTATTGAATTAGTTGGCAACTCGGGACAGATACTACGATTGGTTTCACTGCCTCTAGACTGGGGAGGGGAGCATAAATCTGCCCAGATTCCTGTTTGTGATTCCCATGCAATGATTCTTATTGGAAAGTGTTTGTATAGGTGGATATACAGGATTGACCTCGGCCGTGACTAGCGTGCAAGCAGGAGGGCCGCTTGGGCAAAGTGTCAGCGAGTGGCTAGTGCCATGGTACCCTATCTCGGGATGGGTCAGCACCTTCAGGAGATGAGGGGAGAAAATCCAGAAAAGAAAGAAAGCCAATAGTCATGAGTTTCCAAATAATAAAAATAACTTGGCAATGTTCAGTTGATTTATTTAAATTATGCCTGCATACACTTAGAATTCTGTGCTCCTCAAAGGTGAGTTTGTTTGCAGTTCACTTGTTAGTGAATTCAATATCATTCTTTCATTATTTCAACTCAGTCAGCACAGTAACATATTCAGATTCCTCCTGTTAAAGTATGCTTGAGGAATGATGTGCTAGTTTGTGTATGTGGAGGGGAAGGGGAGGGTTTGGTGGTGGTGGTAAGGGGAAAAGGCAGCACAGGAAGACTCCTGCAAGAATGTTTTAAAAACAACATAGTTTTTTTCTGGTTTATCTCCTGAGCCTACTGATAACCCAGCATTGCTCGTGGTCTGCCTTTGTCCCACTTCAGTGACTCTTTGGCTGTACCCTCCTTCTATTGTTCCAAAAATATACAGGCCCCCTTGCTACTTAAGTGTGCTTTTTACACATAAATCAAAGTACTGTAACACAATTTATCTTATTCGTTTAATTTCCTTCTTGACAAAAGATTTATTAGTAACATGCCAAAGCCAGCCTTGTCAGCATTGGCTGAGGTGCAGAGGCGGGGAAAGCAGCATAATAACACCTGCAGCTCCCTTTTGGTGTGGCGTCCAGCCAATGTCTGTCGCTTGATGAAAATTCCCAGGCAATTTGTATACGCCTGCTCCCTGAAGCATGGTCCCAGAATCTGACTAATGCCATTTCACCCAGAGCAGAAATTCCTTTGTACAATAATTTATGTTTTCACTTGTGGCTACATGATGTGGCTGCTTTCATTTCACTATTCATCCCTATTATGGCTCCACTGCTCTCAGTGATTTGAAAAACCACAGGTATTTTTCACAACTAAATATTTATTTAACTTAATTTTTTTGATCTATTAAAAAAGTGATTTCTTGCATATTTAAAATTTTGACAAATGTTTGTTTGAGCAAATGTCTGAGCTTTACATCTTTAATAATTCGTTTATGTTGATTTTGTAGAATAAAAATGACCAGGTCTTTGCATTTGATAACCACAGACTTAAGGTAGAATATGTACAAGGGCAAGTCAATAATTAGTTTATGGTCGACACGGAAAAATGGTTAAGGGGGAGCAGTTACTCGTATTTCTGTGCAATTATGTGGTTTTCAGCAGCTCAATGTGAATGTGCTCTTCTGTATTTTAAATATATTAAAGATGTAGGGTTGCACATAGAGAAGCTATAAATAAGGAATTGGATAAAGAACTATTATTTAATGGCCTTACCGAGGGACCTGGTCAAGTCTCAGTCCACAAATTAAAGTCTAACTAGTTTGTAGCCATCATGTGAATGGCATATGAGATTACTACCTGGGAAGTCAGCCCCTTAATTTTGTTCAAAGGGATGATTTGATTGAGGTGTTGAAAATCATGAAGGCATGAGATAGGATAGAAGCAGACTATTGCCAGGCACTGAGATCTAGAACAATGGGACATAGATATAAAAAAGAAAGATAAACTTGCATTTATGTAGTGCCTTGTAGCGTTAGGGTGTCCCAAAGCACTTTATAGCCAATGAAATATTTTTGAAGTGCCATCACATGCTGTAATGTAGGAAAAAATAAGATTAAATGTAAAAGATATCGGACGGAACAGGAGAGAAAGTTCTTTAGCTGAGTTGGAATGTACTAATGGAGTGAATGATTGAAACAAGTACAGTGACAAACAGGAGGTGTTGGGCAACTGGGAGCCAATGTAGATAAGTGAGAACAGGGGTGAATGGATAAGTGGGACAAGGCCAGAAAGAATATGGGTAGCAGAGTTTTAATTGAGCTGAAGTTTAAGGAGGTTGGTGAATCAGAGGCGCTGGATTAGTCAAGGGTGTTATAGACATGGCTGAGGATTTCAGCAACATATAGGTTGAGGTCACAGTGGAGGGAGGTGATGTTACAAAGGTGGAAGTAGGCTTTCTTTTAAATGGAGATAATATGGGATCAGAAGCTCAGCTCAGAGTGGAATAGGATGCCAAGAATGCAAACTGCCATTTTGGCACGATACAATGGCTAGGTAGGGAGATGGAATCGATAGTGAGAGTATGGAGCTTGTACTGGGCCCGAAGTCATTGGCTTTGTTTTTCCCAGTGTTCGGCTGGAGGAAAATGTTGGTGGTTGAAACTGGGCATGCAATCTGACAACACGGAAGAAGAGTTGAAATTTTTTTTTAAAAGATTCAGTAATATTCAATAATAAAGTCTGTGGTTTGTGCCTGCAAAAGTTTTTAAAATTTCCTTCAATTTTCCTGCTGATTTTCACCCCTTAACCAGTCCACACTTAAATAGAAAGACTTGCATATATATCGCACCTTTCATGATCTTAGGACTCGGAAAGCTCTTTAGAGCGCGTAAAGTAATTTTGAAGTATAGACATTGTTGTAATGTAAGGAAAGATGCTATTTGGGAAAATAACAGTTCAGTAATGAACCTTGGGATTCTCACTTCTGTGGTCATTCTTGTTCTGCAAATCTTGCTCGCTGATCTTGCCAGCTAAACAACTGAGAGACCATCAGAGCCAAGCCTGAGCAAAACACAAGCATACTGCCAGCAGGAGTCATGGAAGAGTGATTGCCAATTTGTCTAATATCTCCTTCCTCAGCACCTAAAGCCAATCATAGCGCCCTACATTACCCTGACTTCCAGCCAGCTCAACCAAATCAAAAGATTTTAAGAGTATGTTCCAAGTTGCTGGAGCACGATTTTACATGAGTTAACAGTATTCTATTATGAGAATGGCAGGTACATTTTGTTTGAAGACTTGGGAGCTCCTCAGCTGTTGAGTTGAGATAGTGAAGGAGTCCTCGTAGATGCTGGTGTTAAGGATGTAGAACTCTTTTTTTTTATTAAAACGTGAAAGAACTTGCAATTCTATAGCTCCTTTCACAACCTCAAGGTATCCCTAAGCAACCTGCTGCTAATGAAGTACTTTGGAAGTGTAGCCAATATTTCAGTACAAGAAATGCGGCAGTCAGTTTACTCACAGCAAGGTCCCACCAAGAGCAATGTGATAACTGACCAGATCATCTGTTTTAGGTATTGTTTGAGGGATAAACACTGACCAGGGTGATTTCCCCTGCTCTTCGAATAATAGCGTGGGATCTTGTACATCCACCTGAGAGGGCAGGCATGGCCTTGGTTTAATATCTTGTCCAAAAGACTACACCTCCAACAGTTACAGCACTTCCTCAGTACTGGATTTTTGTGCTCAAGTCTCTGCAGTGGGGCTTGAACCCATAACCTTCTGACTCAGAGGCACGAATGCTACCAACTGAACCGACTTTTTAACCAGAAGTGCAGGGTCCATTTCCTGCTATCTTCTGATGAATGAAATTGTACAAGGTCTGCTGAGATCAATAGTACTTCTGTGTTTACTATTAGATTACAGTGCATGTTGGTATTTGTAATTCTTTCTCGCTGATCTTTCTATCTGCTTATTCCATGATATTTCAGTTTGTTCTATGACAATCAACATGTTTAGGAATGTTATTTGTTTACAACATATTCTACTGCCCTTTAAACAAATACAAATGCAAGAGGGAAAGGAAGATGTTGGGCACAAGAAAGGCAGAGATGAGTGTATGCAGTGAATCTGGAAGAGTTCAGTGACTGTATCACTGTTTTGTGCTGTCTGTATTGGCTGAGAGAGGGGTTCAAGTGAGGCAAATAGACAGCTGGGTTCAGTTGACCTAACTGGCACGGTTTGGCTTTTGTGTTTATAGTTACCAATTGACATCTTTGGTTTTCAGAAATTGACATTGAGCGTTGTGTGCGAGAGTCCATCAATCTTTTCTGCTGGACGCCTAAAAGTGCTACGTACAGACAGCACGCTCAACCACCTAAACCTACATCTGATGGCAATGGAATGCCCCGACCGTCATCCTACTATTCTGCAGACTATCAGGACATGCCCAAGACTGATCTTGTGAGTAGGCCTGGAACATCATTTCCAATGGATAGCAATGTAGGCGCAGTGGTTAGCTGTCAACTTAAAAACCTGAGGTCTCTTTAACTTCTGCAATAGAAGGCAAGTCTTCCCTCTTTCAATAAAGTGTTGAATATGCATCTTAGCTATGCGAATTTATGCACACTGCATTTTCTAAGTAAATAAATGTTATTTTTGGAATACTTTTATTGAAGGCTGTGATAAATGCAGAGGGTAGTTTAGTACTCAATATAGATCATGCAAGGTGCTTTACATTTAAAACTGGTTAGCATAATGTAACTTTTTAAACCAGAGTTTAGCTCCTTTGTGCAACTTGAATGCATGATTACTGCTTTGATTCAGAACAGTGGGCAAGTTGCAGTGTTTTACGGCAATATATATACACTTGGAAAATGATAAACTACTTGGAATGCACCCTTGGTAAAATCCTTTTAAATGGCCAGACTTAAAAGTAGAAGGACTTAATATAACTCATAGATCAGAACCTTCCTATCAGTGCCGAATATGAAGCTATATGTGGTTTATAAACTGAGGCCTTCTTTTTCTGTAAACATCCTGCATGTATACTTTTCTTTTCTGTCACTTCCTCGTGCTCTACTACAATGAGCAAAATCCATTCATTGTAGAATCAACATTCTGATAGCTGTTTTAACGCTAACGTTTCTGTATTTTGGTGTGCTACATTCATTGGCTCAGCTGGGGAAACATTTCCCTGGAGTCATTGGTAATTTGGTTTGGCAAGTGATTAAGAAGGCAAATGCAGTGTTGTTGTTTATTGCAACAGGAATGGAATATAAAAGTAGAGATGTTTTGCTACAGTTGTATAGGGTATTGGTGAGACCACATCTGGAGTATTTTGTACAGTTCTGGCTCCTTACTTAAGAAAGGATAGAATTGCATTGGAAGCAGTTCAGAGAAGGTTCACTGGACTGATTCCTGGGATGAGAGGGTTATCTTACGAGGAAAGGTTGGACAGGTTGGGTCTGTATTCATTGGAATTTAGAAGGATGAGAGGTAATCTTATTGAAATATGTAAGATCCTGAGGGGACTTGACAAGGTGCATGTTGAAAGGATGTTTCTCCTTGTGGCAGAGACTAAAACTATCGGGCACAGTTTAAAAATAAGGGGTCTCCCATTTAAGACAGAGATGAAGAGAAATTTTTTCTCTGAGGATCGTGAGTCTGTGGAACACTCTTCCCCGGAGAGCAGTGGAGGCAGGGTCATTGAATGTTTTTAAGACAGAGGTAGACAGATTCTTGACAAACAAAGGAGTCAGAGGGTATCGGGTAGGCAGAAACGTGGAGTTGTGTCCACAAACAGATCAGCCATGATATAGAATGGCGGAGCAGGCTCGAGGGGCTGAATAGCCAATTCCTGCTCCTGGTTTGTATGTTCGTAATTTGATATGTAGTCAGCAATCTTTGCTGAGTAACAAACCGTGTCTACCTTATGAATTTTTAGATATTCAATATTGTCATGCATCAAAATAGAAATGGCGGAGAAACTAAACAATTACTGTTTGTCTGTCTTCACCGAGGAAGATACAGAAAATCTCCCAGAAATACGAGGGAACCAAGGGGCTTGTGAAAATGAGGATCTGAAGGAAATTAGTATTAATAAAGAGGTAGAACTTGAAAAATTAACTGGATTGAAGGTTGATAAATCCCCTGGACCAAATGAGCAACATCCCAGAGTGTTAAAGGAGGTGGCTATAGAGAGAGTGGATGCATTAGTGGTTATCTTTCAAAATTCTATAGATTCTGGAAAGGTTCCTGCAGACTGGAAAGTAGCAAATGTAACCTGACGACTTAAGAAAGGAGGGAGAGAGAAAACATGGTACTACAGACCTTGTTAGTTTGACATCAGGTCGTAGGGAAAATGTTAGAATCTATTATAAAGTATGTGATAACGAGATGCTTAGAAAATAATGAAATGATTGGGCAGGGTCAACATGGATTTATGAAAGGGAAATCATATTTGCCAAACCTGTTGGGAGTTTTTCTGAGGATGTTACTTGTAGCATAGATAAAGGAGAACCAGTGGATGTGGTGTATTTGAATTTTCAGAAGGCTTTTGATAAGGTCCCACACAGGAGGTTAGTAAACAAAATCAGAGCACATGGGATTGTGAGTAATATACTGGTATGGATCGAGAATTGGTTAACAGGCAGAAAACAGAGAGTAGGAATAAACGGGTTATTCTCAGGATGGCAGGATGTTACTAGTGGTGTATCGCAAGGATCAGTGCTTGGGCCACAGCTGTTCACAATCTATATAAATGATTTGGATGTGGGGACCAAATGTAATGTTTCCAAATTTACTAATTACACAAAGCTAAGTGGGAATGTAAGTTGTGAGGAGGATGCAAGGAGGCTTCAAGGGGACTTGGACAGGCTAAGTGAATGAGCAAGAACATGACAAATGGAACAGAATGTGAATAAGTGTGAAGTGAGTATTTCTTAAGTGGTGAGAGGTTGGGAAGTGTTGATATCCAAAGGGACCTGGGTGTCCTTGTTCAGGAGTCACTAAAGCTAGTCTGCAGATGCAGTAAGCAATTGGGGGAAGGCAAATGGTATGTTGGCCTTCATTGCAAGGGCATTTGAGTATAGAAGTAAAGATGTCTTGCTGCAATTGTATAGAATCTTGGTGAAACCACATCTGGAGTACTGTGAATAGTTTTTGGTCTCCTCATCTAAGGAAGAATATACTTGCCATAGAAGGAGTGCAATGGAGGTTCACCAGACTAATCCTGGGATGGAGGTATTGTCTGATGAGGAGAGATTGCAGAAACTGGGCCTGTATTCTCTAGAGTTTTAATCTCATTGAAACTTACAAAATTCTTACAGGGTGTGACAGGATGGATGTAGATAGGATGCTTCCCCTGCTTGGGGGTGGGGGGGATCTAGAACCAGGGGACACAGTGTCAGAATATGGGGTAGGCCGTTTAAGACTGAGATGAGGAGGAATTTCTTCACTCAGAGGGTGGTGAATCTTTCGAATTCTCTACCCCAGGGGGCTGTGGAAACTCAATCATTGAGCACGTTCATGACAGAAATCAGTAGATATCTGGATACTAATGGCATGAAGGGATGGGGGGATAGCGCGGGAAAGTGGCGTTGAGGTAGATGATCAGCCATGATCTAATTGAATGGTGGAGCAAGCTCGACAGGCTGAATGGCCTACTCCTGCTCCTATGTTCCTAAAACCATAGAGGTTTGTAGTGCAGAAGCAAGCTGTTTGGCACATCATGTGCTAGCTCTATGTCAGAGCAATGCAAAGTTAATTCTACTGCCCCACTATTTCCTTACAGCCCTGTATGGAACCATAGAAAAGAAAAAGAACTTGCATTTGTACAAGAAAATAGGAACATTCAGCCCCTCAAGCCTGTTCCACCATTCAATTATGGCTGACCTTTATCTTAACTCCATCTACCTGCCTTGGTTCCCCAAACCTTATTCCCCTTGCCTAACAAAAATGGATCCATCTTAGTTTTTAACTTTTCAATTGACCCCCAGCCTCACCGCTTTTTGGTGAAGAGAGTTCTAAGTTTTCACTACCCTTTATTGAAGAAGTGCTTCCTGACATCACCACTGAACAGCCTAGCTCTAATTTTAAAGTTATGGCCGCTTGATCAGGACTCTCCGATCAAAGGAAATAGTTTCTCTCTATCTACCTTATCAATTGATTTAATTATCTTAAACACCTCTATTAGATCACCCTTTAATCTTCTCTACTCGAGGGACTGGAAGCCCTAGTGTTTTTCATGACCTCAGGACATCCCAAAATACTTAATCGCCAAAACTGTACTTTTGAACTGTAATGGGGGATGTAACAGAAGGATGTTTGATATGATTGAAGGGACAGTGTTGCCAAAGTAGAATATCTTGCAAAACCTTTTACGGCAACAATTTATATTTATATAGCAACTTTGATGACGAGACATTTCACAGGAGCATTATAAAACAAAATAGTACACTGAGCCACAAAAGGAGATATTGGATCAAATGACCAAAGGCCTGGTCAAAGAGGTAGGTTTAAAGGGGTGTCTTAAAGGAAGAAAGCAAGGTGGAGAGATGTAGGAGGGTAGCCAAGAGCTTAGGGCCTAGGCACCTGAAGGTGCGGCCATCAGTAGTAGAGTGATTCAAATCGGGGATGCTCAAGAGGCCAGAATTAGAGGAGCACAGATATCTTGGTGGGTTAGAGGAGACTAGAAAGATCGGGAGGGACGAGGCCATGGAGGGATTTGAAAACATGGATGAAAATTTTTTTAATCAAGACATTGCTTGACCGGGAGCTAATGTAGGTCAGCCAGCACAAGGGTGATAGGTGAAAGGGATTTGGTGTGAGTTAAGATATAGGCAGCAGAGTTTTGGATGACCTCAAGTTTATGGCGGGTAGAATGTGGGAGACAATAGTCAAGTCTGGAGGTAATAAAGGCATGAATGAGGATCTCAGCAAGGCATGAGATGAGACAGGCAAAGTCGGACGACATTATAGAGGTAGAAATAGGCGACCTTAGGGATGGCACAAATATGAGGTTGGAAGCTCACCTTGGGATCAAATGTGGCACCAGGATTGTGAACAGATTGATTTAATCTCTGACTATTGCCAGGGAGAGGAATGGAGTCGGTAGCTAGGGAATGGAGTTTGGAACATGGACCAAAGACGATGGCTTCAGTCTTCCCAATATTTAATTGGAGGTATTTTCTGCTCATCCAGTACTGGATGTCAGATAAGCAATCTGATAATTAAGCAACAGTGGAGAAGTAGAGAGAGGTGATGGTGAGGTAGAGTTTCATTAGTGTACATGTGAAAACTAACACTGTACTTTTGGATGATGCCGAGGGACAGCATATAGTCGAGAAATAGGAGGGGGCCAAGGATAGATTCTCGGAAGACACCAGAGGTAATGGTGCGGGAGCAGGAAGAGAAATGATTACAAGTGATACTCTGGCCACGGTTAGATAAAAATGGAACCAGGTGAGAGCAGTCCCCACCCAGCTGGATGACAGTGGAGAGGCATTCAAGGAGGATGATGTGGTCAATCGTGTCAAAGGCTGCAGACAGGTCAAGGAGGACCAAGAGGAAAAGCTTACCTTTGTCACAGTCACATAGGATGTCATTTGTGACTTTGATCAGAGCTGTTTCGGTATTGTGGCAGGGCGGAAACCTAATTGGAGGGATTCACACATGGAGTTCTGGGAAAGAAGGGAACGGATTTGTGAGGTAACAACACGTTCAAGGAGATTGAAGAGAAAAGGAAGGTTGGAGGTGGGACAATGGGGTCAAGGGTTGGTTTTTGAGGAGAGGGTAATGACGGCAGATTTAAAGGACAGAGGGACAACACCTGAAAAAGAGAACCGTTAGCAATATTGACTAACGTGGAGACCAGGTGGGGAAGTTTGGTTTGCCTTCTGAATGAGTGCAAAATGACACATTTAGTGCATCAAAGTCATCGCAGTAACAATCAAAGCTTCCTTGACAGTTGCAATAAAAAAAATTGTCACAATCTTTCTCCAGTGGGTTTGAGCTGAGTTTTCAGAAACTCCACTCATCTTAAAAATTCCCCACTGTACAGGCAACGTATTGCTTAACCCTGATTGCACAATTAAAACTTTTGGCGCAGTGGTCTGTTGGGATTTTTTTTTTACCCTTGGATCTTAAAAGGGTTAGCAGTTTCTCTCCCCTCAACCGCAACCTTAATTCACCCATTATAATATGGTAGTGGTATATTTGAGTCAGGTCTGTGCACGTTTTCCATAGCAGATCCATGGCAACGCCTCCACCAATCAGAGTTCACTTGCCAATCAATCAGCACTCTCTTCTCATACAGTATAAAGTTGTTGTTTTCCCTTACATTGGTAGGGACAACAGCTTTCTTAGAATCATACAGCAACGAAGGAGGGAATTTGTTTCATCATGTCTGTGCAGGCTCTTTGAAAAAGCTATCCAATCAATCACTCCTGTGCTATTTTCTCCATCTCAAGAATATAAATTCAATGTAAAGTTTAATCATCTTTCTATCTGATTCAAGATTTGATTTCAGTACATGGCTGTAAACTGTTCTGTTATCAAGTAGTGTTTTCTATCTTCCCATCTCTTGAGGCAGGTACAGTTCAGTGTACTTCCTTGACCAATATTTCTTTACCTTATTAATTGGAACAGGATGGAAGAATCAGCAAATTTGTTGTCTACAGATACTCAACCTTTCGGACATTAGAGTTGCATGATTGATTTCAAAACAGAGCATCAAGATTGCATTTGGAAAGGAAAATAAACCTTGTTTCAACCCAATAATCCATTGCTTTTCTTCATTCAAATCCAAAGACACTACAGTTTTAAATTGTATTATGATCCCTTCTTGGGAAGAAGCACTTGAGGGTGTTTTATTCATTCACACGATGTGGGCATCACTGGCAAGGCCAACATTTATCACCTATCCATTATTTCCCTTGAAAAGGTGGTGGTGAGTCACCTTCTCAACAACTGAGCGGTTTGCAAGGCCATTTCAGAGGGCAGTTAAGAGTCAACCACATTCTGTGGGTCTGGAGTCACATATAGGCTAGGCCAGTTAAGAATGGCAGAATTTCTTCCCTCAAGGAAGTTAGTGAATCGGATAGGTTATTACAACAATCTGGTAGTTACATGATTACCATTACTGATTAACTGAATTTAAATTCCCCGGTGGGATTTGAACTCGTGGCTCGGGATCATTAATCCAAGCCTTTGGTTTACTACTTCATTAACATAACCACTATGCTACTGTTCTGGTGGGTGTTCTTGGACCACGGGAGAAGCACTTCTGTTCTTAGCAAGTCGGCATTACTTTACAATGTAAAAGTATCTCCTACTGAACTGCTGAACAGGCCAACAAGTGATTTGGGGACTTGACTTTTTACTCTCTGTGATTTTATAATTGCTCTAATAATTATATAATAAGAAAAATACTTGCATTTATATATAACACCTTTCATGGCCACCAGATGTCTTAAAGCACTTTACAGCCAATGAAGTACTTTTTGAAGTATAGTCACTGTTGTAACACATGAAATGCAGCAGCCAGTATGCACACCACAAACAACAATGTGATAATGGCCAGATAATGTGTCTTTTGTGATGTTGATTGAGGGATAAATATTGGCCAGGACATTAGGGAGAACTCCCCTACACCTCTTCGAAATAGTGACATGGGATCGATCTTTTACATCCGCCCGATCGGGCAGATGGGGCCTCGGTTTAACTTTTCATCTGTGAGATGGTACCTCTGACAATGTTACACTCCCTCAGTCGTGCACTGAAGTGTCAACCTTGATTTTTGTGCTCAAGCCCTGGAGCTGGACTTGAACACAGAACCTTGTGACTCAGGCGAGAGTGCTACCCACTGAGCCACAGCTGATGCATGTTATTTGGACTTTTATTGTACCTGAAGACATTTACCCTTACGCGCTAAAATTTTTTTGCAGTGTGCGCCAAATGCATAGCTCTTTTATAGGGAAACATTGGTGCAGGCTAAGTATTACACTGTAAAGTATCTGCCTCCTATATGTTGCAGAAGGGTTTTGTGATCGGGCGGACTTACTTTTATAGATAGCTCTTGTTAAAGGTATCGTCTGCAAAGCCTAGGTATGAAGGACATTTTAGATCATTTTCAATATGAACATACTCCAATTATGTACAGCACTCTTGAACTGAAGGAGCAGAGTGACCACTGAGTTGTATATGATTCTGGATTTTAAAAATTGCTTGTTACTTAAGGTTTTATCCTTAAGCCTCTCCTTGCTGGGTTTTTCTTCTCCAGGGTCATGAGTTGACTTGTATTGCTAACCTTTCCATGCTACCTTGGACGTGTTAGGATAGATATGCTTCCCTCTGGATATGGTGTTAAATTGAGCTGCTGCTTTCCTGTCCTGAAGGTTGATAAAGATCTTCCACCAAGTGTGGTGGTAATCACAATACTCTTGACATGTTATCCCCAAGAGAAAACTTCAGCCCGCTAATCTGGCCACAAGCCTGTCAAGTTTCGTTCTTTTGATTAAAATGAAATAAAATCTTGACCTGTTTCTTTGTGTCCCACTTTTTAAAAATAAACACAGCTCTTTATGTTTGAACACGTGAGTTGATTGACCAGAGAACCTTCTGAGGTTCTTTGTCTCAGACGGAAAGATGATAATGTAAGCGTAAGCAAGCTCCTGGACTCTGAATGACTAAGCACAACTCGAAACCTCCCCGACATCTTCTCCCCCACCTGCAATGAAGCTAAATACTGCATATAATTCTCTAACTGTGATGCGATTGAAGTTCTATGTATGCTTCTCATTACCACTTGGGTATTTATATTCTGTACCCCTTGTGATGAAATGTAGAATTCCATTAGCTTTTTTGTTAATGGCCTTATCAAGGGGAGACAGTGATGTAGAGTTAATGTTACTGGACTAGTAATCCAGAGGCCCAGGCACGGGTTCAAATCCCATCACAGCAGCTGGTGGAATTTAAATTCAATTAATTAATAAATTTCAGTAATTAATAGAATCTGAAAACCATCTCAGTAATGGTGCCATGAAACTATCGATTGTCGTAAAAATTCATATGGTTCCTGAATGTCCTTTCAGGGATGTAAATCTCCTGCCTTTACCCAGTCTGGATGTGACTCCAGACCCACAGCAATGTGGTTGACCCTTAACTGCCATCTGAAATGGCCTAGCAAGCCACTCAGTTGTCGTGGGCAGTTAGGAATGGGCAACAAATACCCAGATCCCTTGACAGAATTTATTTTTAAAAATCAACCTGAGGTGTTGCCTTTGATTTCCTGTGAACCTATACCCCCAAATTCCTCATCTGTCCTAATTCAGTGAGTCTGCTTCCATTCTGAGTATAGTTACTGCCGTTATTTTTAATTACCTGTATCCCTTGGCAGCTTCCAAATCATTTATGTGCACAGTGAACACAGTTATGCTACAGTTATATAAAGTCCTGGTTAGACCACAGCTGGAGTACTGTGACTAGTCCTGGGCACCACACCTTAGAAAGGATACATTGACCTTGGAGGGAGTGCAGCGTAGATTTACCAGAATGATACCTGGACACCAAGGGTTAAAATTACAAGAAGAGGTTACACAAACTAGGGTTGTATTCCATGGAATTTAGAAGGTTAACCGGTGTTTTGATCAAAGTTTTCAAAATATTAAGGGGAACAAATAGGGTAGATAGAGAAACTATTTCTGCTAGTTGGGAGAGTCTAAGACTGGGGACATAATCTAAAATTGGAGCCAGACCTTTCAGGATTGAAATTAGGAAACTCTTCTACACACAAAGGATGGTAGAAATTTGGAAATCTCTTCTGCAAACAGCAGTTGATATTAGATCAGTTGTAAATTTTAAATCTGAGATTGATAATTTTTTTATTAGCCAAAAGTATTAAGGGATATGGGGCAAAGGCAGATGGATGTAATTCAGTTGCATTGAATGAGGGAACACGTTCAAATGGCTAAATGGCTGCTCCTGTTTGTCTGTTCCTTCAGAAAGGCCCCAGAACTGAACCCTATAGGACACCATTGCTGACCCAACCATTCTGAAAAACTGCCCGTAACTCCTACTCTCTGTTTTCTCCATTGTAACACTTACAAATTAGTTTGCTATCCTCCCCCAAATTCCACACTTTTTTTTTTAACCTTCTCTAATCTCCCATGTGGTACTTGCCTAAGACTTTACAAAAGACCATGTAAAACCACATTCACTGCATTTCCCCCATCTAGTATGTCATGTGGACTGAGTGGGAGGAGGCACATGATGCTACTTTTGGGGGTTCCAATCCACTACTGCACCCAAGCTGGCTGTATTTTTTATAATTAACGACTGTTCTACTTTGTAATGTTGATTTTGCTGTCTTATTGCTTCCATTAGAAAGTAAAGCATGTTGCCAAATAAACTGGGGTGGGCACTTTTTTGTTCCTGAGAGAGTTAAAGACTCATGTATTTCTCGAAGTGGATTATGAATGAATATCTACACCTCAGCTAGCACCCCACTGTACCAAATAAAGAAACAGTTGTCTGATCACTCACTGACACTAACTGTACATATGCTGCCTATGAACAGAAATAGATTTAGTGCCCAGCTGGTATTCATGGAAAAAAAAATGCACCAAGAATCAGGAGCAACTTTAATGAAACAAAAAAGTGAGAGATGTTTTGGTCAGGATGTTTTCATTTATTGTTTCTCTCCAGTGCAGAGTCCCTGCAGGGTTTAGTCTGCGTTGAGTTCTGAAAATAATTTGGGATCCTTTGGTCTTTTCAGTTTTCTTCATCTTTCCCAAGAGGCATGCCCATTTAAGTAAAGATGGAAACAATTTAAAGGAATGTTTTAAAAGTCCTCAGGTGACCCATTGACTGAGGGAGGGGGTATATGTGCTCTTGCCGACCAGTTAGGGTGGTCTTCTCTTCTGGGAGGCAGAGGTAGTCTCATCTTCTGCATTGGAGGGGTTGGGGTGGCAGGTTGCTGGTCTTGTCTTCCGGGTGGGGGGGGGTGTTGGTCTCGAAGGATGGGCGAGGTCGGGTGGGGGGGTGGGCGAGGTCGGGTGAGGAAGGGTGGTGGGTCTGCTCTTGCCTTCTGATGGGAGAGGGAGGGGGGAGTGTGATCTTGTTTTCCAGAGGGGTTGGTTCTGCCTTCTAGCGATGCTCTCCCCTTCCAAGCAATGATAGTCTGACCTTCCGGGAAGGAAGTCTGACATTACTAGGTGATGTGGTTTTGCCCCTTGCCAGAGTACATTTGAGACAGCTGTGCCCAGAATTACACTGCACAATATCAGTCGAGATACACCTGAATCAAAGCAAGGTTTGCAGCCTAACTAGGCTGAAAGCAACTACACTGTTGGACCTCCTGTAATTGTAAAATGTAACTTCATGGGAACTTAGAATTTTAGGCAGTTTGACAGCAAACAAAATGACACATCACTCTTAATCTTTGAAATTAGGCTTTTCTGAATTAAATTCCACCCATAGTATCTTGTTTGTAGTTAAAATGGTCACTGCATTTTGGTAAAAGTATTTAATGTGTACTGTGATAATATGCCCTCGGAAAATAATACTGATCAAGTTATCAGGTTGCATGCAGTTTTAAAAGAAAGGATTAAGTCTCAGTATCTGGTCCATGTTGAATCAGAATACACGTCTTAGAGTATGTTATATTTTCATCAGCTCACTGATTACAGCTCTGAGTGATGCTCTGTGTCTCATATTGTTGCTTTGATCTATTTTAGTGTGCAGGCATGCAAGTAATCTACACAGATTGTTGGCTGGTTGCATTGAAATTCATGTTTTAGGCAAATGTGGGGTCTTTTTGTTTTCTATTTTCAGTACAGTTAGAGAGTTTATTTGAATCATTTGTTCCTGTTGGTACACACAAAAGATTAAAAACCTCGACAGTTTGTTGGGAAGCAAAGTTTTGGGAGATAATAATGGTGTTAACTTTGGAGCTGTGTAGGAAACTGCATCCTTTAACTGCTGTGTTATGCTGATGAATGTTCCTGGATAAATTAGCCGGGCTATCTATCATTTAGCACTTAACATGTGTTTCAAATTAGGACAAAAGGAGCTGCAATGTCCTCACTGGAACACATAAGTGCCCGATGTCTCGTTAATACACCAGCATGTGACAGATACTTTTCACGATTATCTTGTTAAATAGGTGAACTTGTGGTTTTGGGAAGTCTTCAGGAATTTCAGTCCCTGCACAAAGCAGGATTTGACAAAATAAACACTCCAGCCTGCGATGCAACAGGTGCTGCAAGTTTTTTATATCCTGATGATTTTTTTTTTAAATTGCCTGGCATAGTCACTTCTTCTTCACATTTCCATTCTTCGTTATACGTTTCTATTCCACACCTCATTTTTACAAAGTATTACAAAATAAGATTTTTTTTTTGGTGTGATTAATTTGGAACTTAATTTGGATTCTCCAACATAAGCTTATTTTCAATGTTTGCAGCAAATTACAGTTTTCATCCTCCATGGCAACAGTAACAAATGTATAAATAGTCGTTTGGTAGTACAAAACCTGAGAATTGCTGCAAATAGAAACATGTTGTCGAAGCTTTTCGTCTTGCACTCATCAGGACAATCCGCAAGAATACCAATGTAAGGGAAAACAACAACTTTATACTGTATGCGAAGAGAGTGCTGATTGGTTGGCAAGTGGACTCTGATTGGTAGAGGCGTTGCCCTGAAGAATGAATCAACAATGGCTGTCACTTATTTTGTTTAGCTGAAACAGCGCAATGTTTGTACACGTTCTTTCTGTCTGCAAAGAACAGGGCCCTTTGTATGAAAATATGTAGCTTCCAGTACACGCGAATGCGCCACACTGTGAGCCCTACTGACAATCTTAAATTGATTGTCAGCGTAATTCTTAGCACACTGAGGATTATTTCGCAAATGTTGTCTAAACGCGGAATTACATCTAATGTTGGACACTGTCTTTTGAGTTTTGCAAGTACGGGCTGGTTGGGTACAGCCTGTACCTTGCCTGTTGCAAACAGCGGAAGGGGCATGTTGTTTGATACGATTTGCCAGTCTTTGGGACGTACGGCCTATATACCTAGCATCACATTGGCATTGAAATTCATATATCGCATTACTCATTTGTACGATGGGCAGGACGTCTTTTTGGCTTGACGGCAGCATCCTGTTAGTGGTGAACACCACAGGTATTGCTACTGCATAGTATCAATGTGAAACAGCTAGCTTCACCTTTTGCTCAAATATTTGGGATACATTAACCTTTCGGGGTAATTTGAGGTAGACTGGGCACTTTTCAGGGCCGAAAATAACGGCCTTTGGCCCATTCATAAGTTTGCATGATATACAGCGAGAAATGATCAGATTAGCATAGCCATCGTCACGCATTTCAATGCCAGTGTGATGTTGTGGATTGTTCTGATAAGTGCAAGATGAAAAGCTCCAGCAACATTTCTCTATTTTCAGCAATTCTCAATTAACAGATCTGAACGATAAATATTTTCTCATTAAAATAAAGGAGCCTTTGTATTAAAGATAGTATCTTTTAGAAATGGACAGAAGTAGCTTTTCTTTATTTCTGGTAGCTATTGTTTTTAACCACAGCCCACGTAAGTTCAACAATTGAGGAGCTTTCAGAAACCCAGTATGCATGTGGCTTTTCAGTGTCAGTAAGACATCCATTAACTGGTAATCTAATCAACACATCAATGTTGCACTTCTTATAGAATGCAATTGTGTAATTAGAGGCCTAAGCACAGTGATCCTCTCCCCTTCACTGCATGAATGATATGATGGGCTGGATCCTACTAGGAAAAATTAATGTGAAATCTGAAGCCATTCTATAGATCCTTCTCTTTTTAATTCAGTGTGTTTAATTCCAATGCCTAATCTTAAGACTATTTTTAATTCTGTCCCTATCCACATAATATTTCTCAGGTAGATGAATGTCCATCTGGTTCTGGATTAGTTTGCCTCAGCTACAAGCATTTTCCTGCGTAGAAATGCTAGATGATAGCTGGAATTGTCAATCCATGTATGTTTCTATGATGCCATGTAATCTGTAACTTGTCATGTACTCTATTATGGCAGAGCCTGAGAAAGCAACTGGCATTCTTTGCAAAACAGTTTCCTCATTGCTCTTTTTTTTGTTTCTAAACATTAACATTTCCATCAATTTGGCATTAGAAAGATGAGACTTCATATATTATTGGACAGGAGTGTCGCCTAAGTTTACTTGTGATTATTTTTAGCTGCGCATCAGTAATCAGCAACATCAGTGCAAGTATGTAATGTCAAGAAACAGCAAACTAGCATTTATATCGCACCTTTTATGGAATCTGGATGCCCCAAACTGCTTTAATAGCCAGTGAAGTATTTCTTGAGATGTAGTCACTGTTGTAATGTTGGAAACGTGGCAGTCATTTTGCACACAGCAAGGTCCCACAACTAGTAATGAGACAGCGACCAGATAATATGTTATTTATTGAAAAAGCAACATACTGCGGATGCTGGAAATCTGAACTTAAAAAAAGAAAATGCTGGAAACACTCAACAGAGTTAAAGTTTCAGGTCTGTCATAGAAATATTAACTCTGTTTCTCTTTCCACAGATGCTGCTAGACCTGCTGAGTGTTTCCAGCATTTTCTGTTTTTATTATTTAATAATGTTGCTGAGGGATAAATATTAGCCAAGTCACTGGGGAGAACTCCCCTCCTCCTCTTCAAATGGTGCCACAAGATCTTTTATGCCCATCTAAGAGGTTTTAACGAAAGACAGCACCTCTGTAATGCACTGAAGTGTCAGCACAGATAATGTGCTTAAGTTTCTGGAGTGGGACTTGAACCCACAACTTTCTGACTCAAAGGCAAGAGTGTTACCCACTGAGCCAAGGGTGATATCTGTTTTTAAACATTGACTCGGCTTTTGCTGCAGCAGGGCCTCACATGGCGAGCCCTTTTCATGCATGTTTAGGTTTCAAAATATTTTTCCTGCTAAGTAGCTGGAAGTGCGAGCTGACAATGGCACACCAAGGGCAACAGGATATCTGAGACCTTGGTGAACCATGGGGTAAATAGTGTACCTCCTTAACCAAAGTGATTTCAGGATTGAGAAATAAACTGAGGAAGGACAGAAGGAGAGTGATTTAGAGTGGGTGAATTCAATGCCAAATCATGTACAAAGAGAGAAATAAAGAGAGGAAAAGAAGAATTGAATTGAGAGAAAAAGAGAAAGGAAAATTAGAAAAAAATTTTAAAATGTCTGAAAACCATTCACAACTTGAAGGAATGCAACTCCACACTTATAATTGTTCACTTTCTGGGCAAGGGTGGTTGTATGGCAGTCATTACACTTATCACGGCATGAAATGGGTACTTATGCTGTTAGTTACGAGATTTAACTTTCTATGGCAAATCTAATGGGCAATTAATGTACAAAAGCAGAAACTTCATGAAAATGATAGGGAGATTAAGAATGAGATGCCGTTTTCACAAAACTAATGGCGGAGCAGAGCAAATCAGCCAACGACTTGTGGCAATTCACAGTTCCCAGGGCCAATTTGTACATTAATAATGGAGAGTGTCATTCAGACGCCATTACTTTCTCAGCAAAATCTGGGCCATTATGTCAGAAACATACTGATGGAATCCATCAGAAAATCCTGTGATTAGGTGTTAATAATCAACAGTTGTTGTTTTTTTTTGTTTTCATCCAATTCACACAAGAAAACGTTAAAAAGTTTTTATTAAGATAAAGTACTCACTTTTGGTTCTAATTTTTCCAGTGAAAAACATCTTGAGCAAAAATGGATAATAGATGCAGAATTTCCCAGTGTTTAAAAACACTTAGCAGAGCGCTGAACCCAGTGTTACTGCCATCTTTAGAGCATGCACATTCTGCAGTGCAAGTATGTCATGCAGTTATGTGCTGCACATTTGGTAGTGTGTGTAGCTTAATTCTTGTTCCTAAGTAGCTGTTAAATCAGTTTTAAGTTAAATGTGCTATCGACGGGCAGGCACACAATACTCTTCACATCATCATAAAATAATCGTAGAATCATATAGCATAGAAGGAGGCCATTTGGGTCTTTGTGCCTGTGCCAGCTTTGTGAAGAACTGTCCACTTAGTCTCACTCCCCTGCTCTTTCCCCAACAGCTCTTCAATATTTCCTTTTCAAGTATATATCCAATTTCTTTTTGACAGAAGTGACTGAGCATATCCAGCAGCTTCTGAGACCTGGCTATCCTCTTTCTGTTGATGACCAAATGGGTCAATTAGGGACTGGCAGCTCACTGGTAAATGTAAAAAGAGGAGGACATGTGGAGGTCACTCTTCCAGTGTCCCAGTGCCAAATGGACAGGTGTCCTTTATATATGCTGCAGCTTGAGTTCAAGGTTCGGCAGATGGTCAACAATTATAAATTTCAGCAAGGTTAGATATTATTCCTGTGTCTTTAAGTTACAGAACTGATTCTATTGTTTCCAACGTTTTACTTTGTTTGTGAGTACGGTACGGAAACCCAATACCGATAATATCCCAATGTCACAGCAACATATGTCCTGGCGATGTGTGTCACAGTGGTAAGACTCAGGATTACACTGTGACTTCTCCACGCTCTGAACTCCTAATCAGTAGAGGGCCACTATAACTTAAATGAAAGAGAGAAACCAGAGGAGAAGATTTGTTTGCTAACTGGAATCATTGTTTCCTATCAAAATTAGTTATTGGGATTTAGGAACCAGTTCCCATTGCTATTGACCCCATCTTGAGCAGGTAGCTCAAGGGAGTTTGGAGAGGAGAAATAATTGGATGTATAGGGGAAGAAAGGGGAGGAAAACAAGTGCTCTCTCAAGCAAACGACACAATGAGGTGACTCAGGCAAACAACTTTGTTATGTCCAAGAAGCTGATGAATAATAGTGAGTTTAGCTTGATAGCAAGGAAATACAAATCCCAACAAAGTACTTTGCTGCTGTTGAGTAAGTACTCTCCTTTCACAGCAAAAGCAGCATGAAATGTCAATGAAGGATTAAACAAAAAATCAGTGACATTTTCTTGGCATTAATACCTTTAACCTTTCTTTGAAGAATTTATATTGAGTTCTATGAACAGCCAGGAAATCTTGGGGAGTTCACTATATGTTTATGCGTGACAGCTCTCTGTGAATGAATAAACATACAATCATCCCACACTTGCGCTTGGTAATCAAGATTAGAGTGCAGAAAAAATGCAGCTGAGTTAACACTACCATTGTGGCCGAGACATACAAGAATGTCCTTTTGGTTCAATGCTTTGTGTATGTATATTTTTGTCAAAACTATTACCTTCTGAAGAGGAATAGCTAATGTTTTCTTTTTGGGCTGAATGATTATCATTTTAAATGGGGACAACTGAATCCAACAGCAGATGAGAAAGGAGGTAGTGAGTCCAGGGCATGCAGAATCAAATAAGATAGGTTAAAGGGAAGCGATACAAGAAGGAGCATGAGCCAGAGGCCAGTCGGGTACTGAAGGGATGTGCAGAATAATAATGCAGACTGTTCACTTATCGCACTTCCAGTCAACTTTTTCCATTATAAATTCCTATGTCAACATTTATAACAGAAGTTGCCTTTGTCAAAGTTGTAATTGATGAGTCCAGTGGGTGAAGTTGTTTCAGCATCACTGCTGTTGGAAGTGTATAATTATAGCTGACAAGTTTTCCTAAACAATTTTTTTGTTAGAAATGTGGATGTAGGAATTTTTTAATGAAATATGTATTAAAATAAATGGAATGCATGCTTTTTTTTAAATGGGAATAGAATTACATGTGCAAGCCCTGGTCCAATTATCCATTGACCTCTAATTCTCTTTCAGCTGCATAGTACGTTTTGGTCTTGACTCCCCAAGTGTAACATCACAGGAGACTGATGTATGACCCAGTGTGTCCTTTGTCCATCAAACTCCAGCTATGACTGTTCCGTGTACAGATTTTGTATCACCTGATTGGATCAAACTGTTTATTCCTAAAATAGCAACAAATCAACATACCAATCAAATGCAAGTTCATTATAAATTCCATGTTGACATTGTAAAAAGAAATGTAGGGACATAATGCATGGCTTGAAAATGCGGACCAAATTTAGTCATTGTGTCTCAGTGTAATTACTCTCTGCCTTCAATTCCACTTTTCACTTGAAGCCAACACTCACCTGGTCTACGCTCTCCATAGACAAATGATGTCGTGGTGTGTGTTCTGTTGAAGGCTGGTGAGAGTAACTGAAAAAGATTAGAACCATGATGGAATTGATTGCCATAGTTTTGTAAAGCTCATATGTTCTCTTCTGTGTGGTTATTAATGCATGTATACCCACCTGGTTTCTAAATAGAAGTTGTCTTTTTTTCCTTAGTCTCGTGAATCTATTAGATTAAATGAACTGAAGACCGAAGTATCACCACGGATTTCTGCCGAGGATCTAATTGATCTGTGTGAGCTGTCAGGACCCACAAACTCCAAGATGCCCACCAAAAAGACAAAATCGGGGAAGCCAAAACTGCTTGTGGTGGACATTCGCAGCAGTGAGGAGTATCCTTACATGATGTTTAAGTGATCTTTTTACCTCTTATTTTAGGGTTACTCATTGGAACGGAGAATTAAAAAAAGAAAGCAGACAATCTTGCATGTTTATACTACTTTTCATGGCCTTAGGCTATCCTAAAGCAATTCACACACAATTAATTATTTTTGAAGTGCAGTCTCTTTTGATATGTAGATAAATACGGCAGTCAGTATGTGCACAACAAGGTCCCACAAGCAGCAGAGAGAACAATGACCAGTTAGTTTATTTTCCACTTGTGGTGTTTGAGGGATAAATGTGGGCCAGGAGAACTCTGTTGCTTCACTTTGAATAGTGCTGTGGGGTGTTTCACATCTACCTGAATAGGTGGGCAGGGTCTCAGTTTAACATCTGATCCAAAAGACAGTATCTCCAACAATGCAGCAAGCCCTCAGTACTTCACTGAAATGTCAGCCTAGATTATATGTTCAAGACCTGCAGTGGGGCTTGAATCCTCAACCTGCTCAATCAGTGGATATCGTGCTACCACCGAGCTAACCTCATGGAGGATAGAGCATCACTGCTGAAGAGTGGAACCTTTATCCAGTACTCATGAGTTAGGTAGAGATCATATTAGATTCAGTAAAAACGTAGGCACAGAGAAATTGCTGGGCAAGGAAAAAAAACAAGGTCCAACCAATTTAGCTTCTACCAACCTGGTAGTCGCCTGATACAACAAGAGTTGTTAACTTATGGCAATCAATGTCTGTCAATCAACCTACAACAGACCCAGACATTACGCAAAATTCCAGTGGTGGGAAGATTTGGGAGCCTTGAGTTCAAGGTCACCATTTCTTCCCAAGCATGCTACATTTACCATATGCCATGTCTCACATTACTTCGTACACTCGATCTCAAAATATTATTTCAGAAATCTAATTTACTTTTAAATGAATCAGTACTATTTGTTTCCATCATCTCCCTGAGGAACCTGTTCCATAGATTGACTACTCTCTAAGTGAAATAATGTTTTGCAGATTAGTTTCAAATTTACTCGCTCTACTCTGCTTGAAAAATATGTCTTAATTACATCTTAGTGTCTTCCCCCCCCCTCCACCCCTGAAATTCATGTAATTGATTTTAAAATAAGCAAACCCCATTTACTGAAATGTATTTTCAGTGCAATTGATCCAGTCTCAGTCTTAAATTAGATGTCATCCCATCTGAAAATGCCACCCTCATTGTGTGCAGTATTCTGGAATGACATTAAACAATAACTCAGTAATGCCTTCAGAACAAATCAGATTTAAGTGAAGATGTATTCCAGCTGTTCTCTCATTCATGTGGAAAATATTCTCTTGTATCTCAATCATATGTTACTGCAATTGTTCTGTAGCCATCACACAAGATGATTATGGATGAGAAACCCTTTTGACCCATCAGAGTCTGTCCATCTACACTGACCATGAATGCCCCAGCCTTGCAGCATCCAATTGTTTCTTAAATGATTCCCGAGGTTTCACCTCCAGCACGCTATTTGCGAGTCTGTTCCATGTGCTAATTGATCTTTGTGTGAAACCCCTGATATCAGCCCTAAACTTTTAAAAGTTTTAATCTGCATCCTACTTTCCCAATTCAGTTAAAAGTAGTTTTCTGAATTTACTTTTTCCATACCATTTGTGATGTGTAAGGCCACCTCTCAAGTGCCTCCTTTCAGGTTTCTCCAGTCGATTCTCACAACAGAGGCCTCTAAGACTGTATGTAGGATACTTTTACTGGGAAAGACATACACGTTTAAAGTCTGCTGACTGAATTTTTTTCTCTTATTTCAAATAGCCTCCAAATGACAGACATTTAACACAAAAGTTATGACATTTTATTTAACAAATGAATTTTGAAAATTGATCTTTCTGCTGCAGTTTCTGATCTGAAGAGATCCCATATATATTTCTGTTACAGAAAAAATGTTGCTTGGAAAATGGAAGGAGTGAATTGCAGAATGCTGTTGAACTTTCCCTAACCTCTGTTGGTTTACTGGTGTTAGGAACTTGAGCAAAGCCAATCTTACAGGTGTTGCACAATTGAATCAAAGGGTATAGGAAGTGTGAAGGTAAATTGCAGCTCCTGTGTTTAAAAACTGAACTATTAATGGTATGGCACACTGTAACCCAGCACTGTACTTGAAAATTCACTTTTAGCAAATATTTTTCAGTATATTCACACTATACAACGTTAGTATTCATACTGAACTTGTTTTACAGTACTTGGGTTTCACAAGAAAGAAAGAACTTGCATTTAAATACCAGCTGTCAGGTTGCCTGGACATTGCAGCGTTCTTAACTAATGGATCTGTGTTGAACAACAACAGCAATAACAACTTGCATTTATATAGAACCGTTAATACAGAGAAACATCCCAAAGTGCTTGCGGACATAATTTAGTAACAAAATGGATACGAAGGCAATAGAAGGAATGACAAAAAACTTGCACAAAGATACAGATTTTAAAGAGGGTCTTAAAGGAGGAGAGGGAGGTGGAGAGGTTTTAGAGGGAAAATAGCAATGCGTAAGGCCTAAATGGCTGGTGTGGAGGGATTCGCAGAAGAACAGAAACTACGAGGTGAGGGGGTGGATTGTAGCTTTGGAGGAGGTTACAGGTGAGGTTATGAATAGATTTAAGCACAAGGATAAGCATTTTAAAGTTGAGACATTGAGGGGCCTGAAAGCCAATGAGGACGTAGGTGATGAGCAAGCAGGATTTGGTGCAGGGTGGGGTATGGAGTTTTAAGTGCGTTTGAGTTTGCAGAGATTGGAGAATAGGAGGTCAGCCAAGAGTGCATTGGAATAGTCAAGTCTGAAGGTGGCAAAAGCGAGAAGAACTTGGTTTATATAGCACCTTTCACAACCTCAGGACATCTCGAGGCTTTTTGCAGCCAATTAACCACTTTTGAAGTGCAGTCACTGTTGTAATGTAGGAAACATTAATGTTGTAATGACAGAGGCATGGATGAGGGTTTCAGCAGCACATGGTTTGAGAATAATTGGAGGTAGACAATGTCGCAACAGTGGAAATAGGTGGTCTTGGTGGTGGAGTGCATTTGGCTTCAGAAGCTCAGCTTAAGGCGAGGTTATAAACTGTCTAGTTCAGTTGAAGTACAGTCAGTGTTGCTATGTAAGTAAATACAACAGCCAATTTACACACAACATCCCAAAAATAGCAATGTAATAAATGACCAGTTAATCAGTTTTTAATGTGATGGTATCTTGGCCAATCTTTATACCTCAATCAAAAGAACCTTCCTGCTCATATTTGAATACTGCACTTGGGATCTTTAATACCTAGGAAGATGGAGCCTCAAGTTAATGTCTCATCCGAAAGACTTTGCCTCTGACAGTACAGCACACTCTTATTATAGCAATTGCATATCAGCCTAGATTATGTGCTCAAGTTCTGGAGTGAGGCTTGATCCTGTGACTGACTTAGTTGGAACTGCTAACACTTATGATCTTGGACGCTTTCATTGCCAATATTAATTGTAAATTTCTATGATAGCATCAGAATCACATGCTTTCACTATTTTGTTTACATTCCTAAACCATGAAATCCAGCAGAGGGAGAGAATTCTCTTTTATTCCAATGTTTGTGTCGTACTTGTTTCCCCAATGGCTTATAATACAGTATTATAGTAAAATGCTAATGAAGTTCATATAATATACTTACCCGGAATGAACTAACTGCTTCATCTACTGAGTATGACCAAAGTGTGCACAAAAATACATTGGTCCATTTGTTTATTTGTATCCATTTGATTGGAAATAAGTTGAAAAAGGAAGGGTAAGTGTGATGTAGACGTCAAAAACACATATACATTAAGATAGGGTGTGATTTCAAGGGATAAGTATGTGCATATTATGTAGCCACGAGCGTCTGACTCAAAGTTTATTGCTGGTTCTGAAATTCGAACGTGTATCATTTTGAAACCTCGGCAAAAATTATTTTTAAAACAGCCACACTTTTAAATGTCCACATGGGTGCATTAAATCATTTAGGATTTTTGTTTTATAGTACTTTCAGCAACTATAGCTTTATTTTGTACTTTTATATTTTATGAACCTCTTTATGAGGTTTGTCATAAGCCGAGCCAGCTGATTTGTAAACCGAGAGCTTGGCGTTTTATTCAAACGAAGGAGCTTCATCAACTTCTATTCCATTTACACGTTCACACTAGAGAGTTCTTTTGGTATTAATATTCTGGACCCAGTAAATGCTAAACATTTTCATCATCTTCAGGGCTGCAGTAGCCCCACTGGATTATCAATGGGTTCAAACTCCAGATTTGGTCAGTGTCTAGATATCTTCCTTTTCAAGAAGGAAAGATTTGCATTTATATAGAACTTTCAAGATCTCAAGGCATTCCAAAGCGCTTCACAGCCAATGAAGTAGTTTTGAAGTGTCGTCACTGTTACAATGTAAGAAACACAACAGTCATTCTGCACACAGCAAGCTCCCACAAACAGCAATGTGATAATGACCAAATAATCTGTTCAGTGCTGTTGAGGAATAAATGTTGGCCAGGGCACTGAGAACTCCACTGCTTTTCTTCTAAACGATTCCATGGCACCATTTCTGCCCACCTGAGAGGGTAGACAGAGCATCCATTTAAAGTCTCACCTGACACCTACCTGCTCTGGAAATGTCGGCCTGGATTATGCGTTCAAGCCTCTTTTGTGGTATTGAAGATTTTGTTGGTCGCTTAGTGAAAGTGAAATCTTCTGCATTTGCCTTATGGCTGCTGGCTGATATCTCAAGGGTAAAATTGTCCATGGAATTAAATCTTTTCCGTTGTTAGATTTTTACTTGTTTAAAATAAGCCATAAAGGAGGAATTATGTAAATGCCCTGAAAGAAACCTTTGAGTCTCTTTGCTCTCGTGTGTAAGCATGTATTTTTAATTAACCTTCAGCAATAATTATATTTTTCTGTCATATTAAATATCAATTGTGGTTTCTGCCCACAACTCGAGCTCATTTGTTTTCAGCTAGATAGCCTGTATGCTTTGCCCATGTCAGTTCGGAATGTCAATGTAGGGAAATTGAACACCTATCCTTAATCTGACAGACTGCAGAATGCACAGTAGAGCACCCTTCATTCTATTGCAACAATGCATCTTAACTCCAGCTACAGAAGTGTCCCCTATTGCACCAATGTGAATATTTCCATTTCCCAAGCCAATCATTCATACAGCCCCTCTGAGTGAGATATAGTGCTAAATTATAACTTGTGTTTATGCTGTGAAACTGTTTATTGGGACTGCTCAACTTAATTTTGCAGAGGCACCTTTCAGCCAACAGAGAAAATAGGTTTAAAGCCCATAAGTTACATCCTTGTCTCAGGTGAAAAGACAGTGTGCTGAACTAATGCAGCAGTCAGTCCCATACCTGAAATGTCTTTTATCTACAGTAGAAGAAAGGTATAGATGAGGGAAACCATTCAGCCCATCTAGCTGATCCTTCTGTAGAAGCTCATGGTTCTTCTCTGCATTGCTCCCCGTCCATTACAGCACCCAACTACCTCTTTCCTACCATGTGTTAATTACTCTGTGAATTTAGATTTTTAGATTTAGAGATACAGCACTGAAACAGGCCCTTCAGCCCACCGAGTCTGTGCCGACCATTAACCACCCATTTATACTAATCCTACACTAATCCCATATTCCTACCACATCCTCACCTGTCCCTATATTCCCCTATCACCTACCTACACTAGGGGCAATTTATAATGGCCAATTTACCTATCAACCTGCAAGTCTTTTGGCTGTGGGAGGAAACAGGAGCACCCGGAGGAAACCCATGCAGACACAGGGAGAACTTGCAAACTCCACACGGCAGTACCCAGAATTGAACCCGGGTCGCTGGAGCTGTGAGGCTGTAGTGCTAACCACTGTGCCGCCCCATGAACAAGTTTTTTCTAACATCGATTCTGAACTTGCCTTTTACTATTTTGTACCTACGACCCCTTATCTTACAGGTATGTTTAATTTGAAATTATGTTCCAAATGACTCATCTCTTTCATGCTCCAGGTAATTTTGCAAATGATTTAATACAGCTGAACTATTTACAATTCTACAATGTTATTGTAAGGCTTTGTAATACAGCAATCAGAACATAAATGGGTACCATGTTTGGTTTGATCACCACTCTAGAGGCAGCTGCTGAATGTTATCAACATCTGAGACAAATACACCCATTAACTCTTCACATTTGGTATTGAAGGTGAGAGTAGAGGGGGCAGGGAAAGAGGCCATAGTAGGAGCAATGTGTTATCCTTGACCTCCAAAGTAATCCTGAAATAATAGGAGTACTTTCCTAAGGAGATAAAAGCATAGTAGTGCTTAAAAATGGTTGAATGATGCCATGGAGTCACAGCATCACAGAATAATACAGTGCAGAAGAGGCCCTTTGGCCCATCGAGTCTGCACCGATGCATTAAAGATACCTGACCTGTCTACCTAATCCCATTTGCCAGCACTTGGCCCATAGCCTTGAATGTTATGACGTGCCAAGTGCTCATCCAGGTACTTTTTAAAGGATGTGAGGAAACCCGCCTCTACCACTCTCCCAGGCAGGGCATTCCAGACCGTCACCATCCTCTGGGTAAAAAAGTTCTTCCTCAAATCCCCCTTAAACCTCCCACCCCTCACCTTAAACTTGTGACCCCTCGTAACTGACCCTTCAACTAAGGGGAACAGCTGCTCCCTATCCACCCTGTCCATGCCCCTCATAATCTTGTACACCTCGATCAGGTCACCCCTCAGTCTTCTCTACTCCAGCAAAAACAACCCAAGCCTATCCAACCTCTCTTCATAGCTTAAATGTTCCATCCCAGGCAACATCCTGGTGAATCGTCTCTGCACCCCCTCCAATGCAATCACATCCTTCCTATAATGTGGCGACCAGAATTGCACACAGTACTCCAGCTGTGGCCTTACCAAAGTTCTGTACAACTCCAACATGACCTCCCTGCTTTTGTAATCTATGCCTCGATTGATAAAGGCAAGTGTCCCATATGCCTTTTTCACCACCCTGTTAACCTGCCCTTCTGCCTTCAGAGATCTACGGACAAACACGTCAAGGTCCCTTTGTTCCTCTGAACTTCCCAGTGTCAGGCCATTCATTGAATACTTCCGTGTCACATTACTCCTTCCAAAGTGTATCACCTCACACTTTTCAGCGTTAAATTCCGTCTGCCTCTTTTCTGCCCATTTGACCATCCCGTCTATATCTTCCTGTGTCGAGTGAAGATGGGAGCTGCCTCAGGGAAGCAACAGTAGTGGGAGCTGATTAGTAATGTGGTAGGAACGAAGGTGCTGAAGGTAGTGGTGCTGGAATTGTTGAGCAGGTCAGTAGCAGCAGCTGTATCAAAATGAGTGGATGGCCACAGGAGAGGAATTTGGAGTTTGAAAGTGAATTTTTCAGTGACCTGCATTGTAAGAATTATTTTCCAAAAATATAATTTATTCATAAATTTGTAAAAGTGCATTACATAAATCAAATTTAACATTACATAAAGTGCAATACAGATCAGTTTCTTTCAAAACAATACATGAGGTGCCTTAATCCACTTGCCATTATAGGTTATATTTGCAATGTACATTTACATTTCATGTCAGTTCTGAAGAAGGGTCACTGACCCAAAACGTTAACTCTGCTTCTCTGTCCACAGATGCTACCAGACCTACTGAGTATTTCCAGCATTTCTTGTTTTTATTTCCGATTTCCAGCATCTGCAGTATTTTGCTTTTATTTTACATTTCATGTCAAACATTTTATGGTGCATACAATCCAAAAGGTTTTACATAGTTTCTAGCCGCTCGGTATACTATGGCGGGAGGACCTTACACAGTGGCCTTTCCCCATTGAGCCTTTGTGGTGGCTGCCCCATGCTTTAGTGCATCCCTCAGCACGTAGTCCTGTACTTTGGAATGTGCCAGTCTGCAACACTCAATCGTCGGCAGCTCTTTGCACTGGAAGACCAGCAAGTTTCAGGCAGACCAAAGAGCATCTTTCACCAAGTTGATGGTCCTCCAGCAGCAGTTGATGTTTATCTCATTGTGCGTCCCTGGGAACAGCCCATAGAGCATTGAGTCCTGTTACGGAGCTGCTTAAGATGAACCTTGACAAAAGCCACTGCATCTCTTTCCAGACCTGTTTTGCAAAAGCTCATTCCAGAAGGAATTGGGTGACGGTCTTTTCCCCATCGCAACACTTCGAGGGCAGTGTGCGGTGGTGCTGAGTCTCTGGGCATGCAGGAAGGATCTGACGGGGTGGCCCATCCTCACCACCAGCCAAGCTACATCTTGGTGCTTCCTTGAAAGTTCTGGTGATGATGCATTCTGACAAATGAGTTTGACAGTCTGTTCAGGAAATTATCCGACAGGATCCGCCATCTCCTTGTTCCCACAGGGCCTCGAGGACATTACGTGTGGGCTACTGCTTGATGGACTTGTGGTCGAAGGTGGTACAGCACAGCCTAACTGAATGGAGAACTAGCGGCAACGTGGCCAGACCCATTCTTTGCAACACTGGGGACAGCTAGAACTTCGGCACATAGTGACACTTGGTGTTTGCGTACCGAGGGTCTACACGCAGCTTGATGCAGCTGCAAACAAAGGTGGCCATCAGGATGAGGGTGACTGGGTAGATTTATCCCCCCCCCCCCTTTATCTGGGGATTTGTTCATGGCCCTGCGGATACTGTCCATTTTCAATCTCCAGATAAAGCAGAAGATGGCTCATGTGACCACCATGGCGCAGGAGCAGAGAATGTGCCAGACCTGTGCCACATAGAGCAACACCAAGGCCAGATTCTTGCCCTGTCCTATGTTTCTGAATAGGGAGTACTGGAAAAGCTCTAGGCTGTGTCACCACAAAGCCCTGCTCTGTGTGATCCCTTTAAATATCACGCTGTGTAATTGTAGTAGTACATGCCTGAACTTAGTCATTAGTTGGTTAATTTCTAGACAAGTAATTTTCCTTTATCCTATGTATCATCTTGATATGAAAGTTGATGTTTGCACACTAAAATTATAAGTTATTACTATCGCTGTGTTCTCTGCGGGTAGGAGGATATTGCTTCATTGAGTAAAAATATTGTGCAATATTTTTGAAACCTGAAGTTGATTTCATGAAATTATAATATCAAGCTAGGCCCTCACCTGCCAAGAATGAGGCGCATTAATTTTGTCATGAGCATTGATTTTAAACTGTTACTGGAGTGAGGGGAGGACTTGCTGAAAAGACTAGCCGTGGCTGGAAAAGATATTTGCATATTAACAGACAGTGTTTGGAAGTACAAAGCAGACATTCCCTGACGTTCAACCCACAATGGACTTTTGATCACCAGACGTTGAAGGCAGGGGAGCTCGCCTTCCAGGTTGACTGCTAAGATGGCCGAATACACAAATGGACATGGTCAAACCAGTTAGTCACATGACTAACCTGGGCAACTTTGAGTTTTTTGAATTTGTACAAATAGTTTAGGCAGAAAGCTGTTTGCTCCTGGACTGAGAAGATCTCGCTCCTGTCTGCTCCCATCTCTTTCTCACAAGCCCTGAATCCACTGAAGGCACATGAACCCCAAGAGAGAAAAGTCTCCTACAGCGAACAAGGTTTAAGAAGAATACAGGGCCCCAACGAAAAGCAAGATCTACCTACAATCAAGGACTCTACAGTGAGCTCAAAGAACCGTAACAACAACTCTTATTGCCTCAAACCTTTCCACTTTATTTTTCTTCTCTTTTCTGTCTCTATTTGCATGTGTGTATCGCATATGCGTGCTAGCGTGGGGCATGGTGTGAATCCATAGGCGTTAACCAAATCAGAGTTTAAGCTTAATAAATTTCAACTTTTCTTCTTTAAACCTAAGAAAGCCTGTTTGTACTGGTTTCTTCGCTTTATAATTGGAAAGCGGTGAACAAGAATTCACCAAAGGGGAGCTAAAAACACGGTGTGTTTAAAATTAAACCCTGTTACAGTAAGGTGAAGGCTGAAAGGGAACCCTAGACCTCTTTCACACCTGGTCATAACAAGAAAAGATATAATTTATAGTTCACTGATTATATCTTAAACACTCCAATTCTGTACTATTTTTGTAGTATGCCAAGAGTTGACATACCTATCTAAAATTCTTAATATAACATAACTCAGATAGGTTCAGGAAGGTGGTTCACCACAACTTTCTCAATTAAGGATGGGTAATAAATGCTGACCTTGCCAGCGATGCTCACATCCCATGAATGAATAAAAAAAGACATTCCCCTCCCTCCCAAATTGTTGTTTCTTCCAAAAATGCAGCCTCTGAAAACAGACAACATTGTGGCTGCTTCCCAGGTATCAGTCATTGGAGGACATAATGATATTTCTGTGGTCAGATACCATCTGAACATTTTTTGAGTGATGACACTTTCTTTGTATGGAGGCCATAGGGTTGATATGAAAAGCCTTTGTGATGGTTTCATGGGTACCAACTGCATCTCCTTGAACTGCAAGAAAGCCTACCATCCAGTGAAAGCTTTGTGTTCTGTCCAATTGATGCCTCCCTTCCGCAGACAAAGTGAAGAAGGTACTGTCCCTTCATCAGTGTCTTATCACTTGCTTGATGAGGGTGCACACTGCAGACTGATATACCACATGTCCCTTGGATGGATTGAAAGAATCTGTAAGCATGATTGCTTCATGTTGTACAACAGGAAGAGCTTCCCATGTTCCAGCAGATTTAAATCTCATCTGAAAGACAGCACATTAGGCAGTACAGCACCTCCTCAGCTTTGTACTGTGTCTGTCTAGTTTATAGGCTCAAGTTCTGGAGAAAGGGGCCTTGAACTCATGACTTTCTAATTCAAAAGTGACAGTGCTACCACTGAGGCAAGGCTGACGCAGCAAGACTGTGGGACTGATTTCCTGACTCAACTCACTACCTGAGTGTTTCTTGGAGAGTTTCCACATCTTGGTGTTCAGTTTGACATTGAACTCCTGTTCTTTCTGTAGTCAGTTTCTCGTGAGTGTTGAAACAGGGTCAGACAAGACCTTCTTTGAAGCGCTGACAGGCATCTGGGATCAAATAGGTAAAATTACATCTGTTGGCTAAACACTTCAGCAAGCAACCTCAGCCTAACCTTGATACCAGCTGTATTTACTAAATGCTTCTCCTAGTTTAAAAGTCTGTGAACACTGTACTTACAAAATATTAGTCATACATAAAAAGTTCTGAATGCAAACTATCTTCTCTTTTTTGGTTTGAATTAAGAGTCAGTTTTTGGAAGTAAGAGCTTGTGGTTTATTTGAAGTCTCTAAAATAGCCTAGATTTAAAATACTGATGGTATGATATAGTACTGGCTGGTGCAAATATGAAGACATGACTAATGCAGTAAATATGACCTATGTATAACAGCCAAAATTCACTGTGTCAAAAAAAAAGTTGAGGCAGAGTTAGTTCTTTGGCTTTGTACACCTCTTCGAACTGCAATCTGCATGCCAGCTGTAAAAAGAAGCATAGAACAGTTATATCATAGAATGATACAGCACAGAGGGAGTCCATTTGGCCCATCGTAACTCTGCTGGCTTTGTGAAAGCACAATGCAATTAGTCCCATTTTCTATTCCTTTCACTATAGCCCTGCAGTTTTTCACCCCTCAGGTATTTATGCAAGTTCCTTTTGAATGTTATTAGTGAATCTGTTTCAAACACCCTTTCAGGCAGTGCATTCATAATTCACTGTATAAAAAAAATTCTCATTGTGCATTGTCCAGCATTGTGTGCCTGGCCTGCCATTGAAGCTTGCTTGGATAATTCTGCCATCCATTTAAGTTCATAAGCTGCCACCTATGAATGCAACTTTCAGATCAGACTGATTAACTAGTTTTATTTCACAGTGTAAATTGAGAACTTAAATCTTGACTTATGTGGTTTTCTAGTTGCTAATCTGCCTATGTAGTATAATAATGTTTAGTTGAACTACAATTTAAACTGATTAATATAACAGGCCTTACTAGAAAGGGATCTCCAAAAATGCACTCCAATATGAGACAAACTGCATCATAGCATAGCCAATGCAAATCACCTGCATCGGCTAAGCTCTGAGTTATGAGGACAGGTTGTATAAACCTGCCCTGTATTCCTTTTGAGTGTAGAAAGTTGGTATGTGATCTAATTCAGGAGTTTAAAATGATCGAGATTAGAAGAGTAGATGCATAGAAACCATTATCTCTGGAACAAAGAATGATCTTAAAATTTGCAATTAAAATTAAAATAAAGTCTGGAAATACTCAGGTCAGGCAGCATCGGTGGAGAGAGAGCAACAGAATTAACATTTGAGGTTAATGGCCTTTCATCTTACAATTAAAGGTAGGCCATTCGGGAGTGAAATCGCAAACACTTTTTCTCCACAAAGTCTAGTGGAAACACGGAATTCTCTTCCCCAAAAGACAGTGGATTCTGAGGCAATTGAAGACTCTGGTCGATAGATTTTTATTAGATAAGAGTATATATGCATCAAAGATGGGTAAAATGAGTTGAGGTACAGATTAGCCAAAACCTAATCAAATTGTAGAACAGGCTTGAAAGAAAAGAAAGACTTGCATTTTTATAGTGCCTTTCAGGATGTCCCCCAAAGCCCTTTACAGCCACTGAAGTGTAATCACTTTTGTAATGCAGAAAATGCAGCAGCCAATTTGGGCACAAGCTCCCACAAAGAGAAATGTGATAATGACCATGTGATGTAGATTGCAGAGTAAATGTTGTCCATGACACCTGGGATAACTCCCCTGCTCCTCTTTGAAGTAGTGCTATGGGATCTTTTACATCCGCCTGAGAGGCAGACGTGCCTCAGATTAACATCTCTTCTGAAATGGCAGAATGGCCTACATCTATTCCTTTGTAAATCTATTCAGTTTATAACATAGACTCCAACAGGTCATAAATGCTAAATTCAATGTCAGTTAAAATGCTGGCATGTCATTTAATGTACAGTTTTAAATGGTAGGTTTATTGCTTCTTACTGTCATTAATAGAATACAAAATTAAGAGGAACTTCATTTAAAAAAATAACCGATTTGCAGTGTTAACTATTCTATACCTCTTGTTTCAAATCAGCTTAATCTTACTGCAATACCGAAAGGTCTCACGTAAAACCTGTGAGCAGGTCTAAATTCCCTGAAGCTTTATCAACAACATGTAATGCAGTGGACAGAACAGTGCTAGTGCAATATGAGATAACTAGAGTTTAGATTCCCAAGTTGGGAATTTCTGGTTCTAAAACCTGTGCATATTGGGTGGGAGAGGAGGTTTATAAATTGGAAAGAGTGTAGGTTTAAGGGCATTGTGTTTTTTTGCTGAGTCTGTTTATGCTGAACTGGATGATAGCACACACTATCCTTTATCTTTGAGCCTGAGTTTCAAATGAAACCCACACCAACGATCTCTCCTTGCTTTAAAGGTCCCATGTGAAATAGGTTTGGAATATCTCAACCCTGTTCCTAATGCAGGCATAATACGAAATTTATTTTAATTCCTCATCCGCAAAGCACGTTGTGAGCTTGAAGAACTGGCAAGTGAGAGTAAACTGGGCAGTAAAGTATATTAGATGGTGACAATGGATGCAAAATGTGAAAGCAAAAATGTTCAGTTCCCCACTGCTAACACCCCTCACCTCGATCTTAATAAAATTTGTTTCAAAGTTGGGTGGGAGATTATAGATAATTGCACAGCTCATGGTGTTGGACCAGCTTCCAGCAGAAATCACAGTGAAAATCTTTTGCTATTGGAAGGAACAGTGAAAGCTGAACACCAATCAGACCTGATATTCATTTCACTGAGATAAAATTAACACGACTAATGTAGCAGCTAAATATGGGACAAGAATGTTTAGCCCTTCCATCTTAATGAAATAGTCAACATTTAAGCGGGTACGGTAGCTTTGGGGTTAAATTACTGGACTAGTAATCCAGATATCTGCATTTTATAATCCAGTCATAGAATCAGAATATGATCAAGCTTGAGAATTTGAATTCAGTTTGAAAAGGCCAATATTAGTAACAGTGACCATGACACTGTTGGATTGTTGTAAAAACTCAACTGGTTCCCTGATGCTCTTTAGGGAGGGAACCTGTTGTCCTTACCCAGTCTGGCTTGTATGTGACTCCAGTCCCAATCAATGTAATTGAATCTTCACAGCCATCTGAAGTGGCCTTGCAAGACACTAAGTTGCATCAGTTGCAACTAGAGATGGGTAATAAACCCCAGCCTTGCCAGCAAAGCCCCCAACCCAAAAATGAATTTTTAAAAAGCTGGTCATTACTTTATCTATTCCAGTAATTTGTGACATGCAGCACTAACAGTGTTGACTTGACACGCCTTCTTACGTCATCTGTTTATACCCAAAGGAAGTGTACTTGACCTCTGCATTTTTTATTTTGTGGAATTTCTGACACTCTGTGCATTTGTCTTTGGACCAGCATTGATGGACTTGCCTTCTTACCCGTGCACTAACTGTAAAATATAAATATCCTTACCCTAGTAAAGTTCAGGGGGAGTAAAAAAACACTCCTTCAATGAAGCATTAGGTTCAAATTGTTTTTCCTAGCAAGTTCACTAAGGATTTAACGAAGGTCCATATACCCACATATGGTTATTTTTGAGCAGTGATTTAATGAGGTCAGAGTCTTGTGAAGTGTCTGCAGACAATATTCTAGCCAAAGCAGCATACCATGTTCACTTTGAAAAGGGAAGAAAGACCACATCATGTGTTATCAAAAGTCCCTGTTTATTATTTCGAAATGCAGGCTCGGTAAACAGAGTCTGGATCCAAGATTTCATCATAGCACTCCCACTATTTTGATCTCTCCAATCAGTTTTGGGCATTTTTGTTATGCATTTATGAGGATTCAGTTTTACTAGGAATTGTAGACTGGTTTTTATACCATAATATGTGCCAGCTGTGCACAATCCCAGCAGTTTGCCGTGCCTTGTTTCCTATTAAAATTACCTCTTCCTAAGGCCTCGCACCACCCTATTTCAGTGTCATCCCATGTCCTTGCACACAAACTTTGAACACTGGCCAACCCCCGGTTCCCCTTCCTCTTCACTCCTTTGAAGATGCTTTTTTAAGCACCATACTGTTGTGCTTCCAAGCTGTCACCCAAAACCACTTGTCCTTCCAGTGTTCAAAATCCTACTGAAAGGTTTTTCCCTTTAGATGCTCAGTGGACCCTGTCCTCTATCTACATTCTATCAATTCCTCCATCTGGCTCAGTGACTCTGAATGTGCCTTGGAGCACAAGGCCCATGTGTAAATGCAAATTGAGCTAGCAGCGTTTGTGATTCTATTAAATATGTTGGCATATGTAACCTACCTGCCCTTTCTCTGAAGTGGTAGACAGAGATTATTTGTCATAACAGGATTGTGGCCTGAGCAGCTGGAAATTACTGTTAGAATTGGAAACAATAATTAAAAAGTATATAATGGCCCAGATTTTGCCATTGTAATGATGGCAGAACTGTCAGTGTAAAACTGACAGCAGCTTCTGGAGTCCACATATGTGCAGTTAAACTGTTCCTCCACAGGCTGCACTGTTGGAAGTAACATGGATAATACAGTAATAATGGGTGACTTCAATTTACATACAGACTGGATAAACCTAATCAGCACAGTCCATATGGTGCGCTTACACCCGCAGAGCTGTTAGGAAGGGAGTTCCAGGATTTTGATTCAGCGATAGTGAAGGAGCGGTGATATATTTCCAAGTCAGGATGGTGTGTGGCTTGGAGGGAAACTTGCAGTTGGCGGTGTTCCCATGTGTCAGCTTCCCTTCTCCTTCTAGGTGGAAGATGTCGCAGATTTGGAAGGTGCTGTCGAAGGATGTGTGGTGAGTTTCTGCAGTGTATCTTATATATGGTATACACCGCTGCCATTGTGCGTTGGTGTTGGGTGGGATACTGATCAAGCAGGCTGCTTTGTCCTGGATGGTGTCGAGCTTCCTGAGTGTTGCTGAAAATGCACTCATCCAGGCAAGTATTCCATCACACTCCTGACTTGTGCCTTGTAGATGGTGGACAGGCTTTGGGGAGTCAGGAGGTGCAGAATTCCCAGCCTCTGATCTCACCTCTGGAGTTCAGCTCTTTTGTCCATGTTTGGACCAAGGCTGTAATGAGATCAGGATCTGAGTGCCCTGGCGGAATCCAAAATCCTGGCCAGAGAGTCGAAAGTATGTCTAGTCCTCAGGTGAAAAGGGGAGAGTTAGAGGAAATGGACAATCGAACAAAAATGCACAGATCTAATTTAGTATGCATTTTAAAGTCATTCATTGTGTCCTTATTTTTATACTTCCATTATAAATTTATAATGGCAGCTCCTTTGCAAATTTATCTTGCAGTGACTGTATCCTCCTGCTGCTGTTGATGCTATAACACCTCCAGTGGCAGGAGGGTGCAATTGCAATGTGATCAGTTAAATAGGTAAAAACTGTGGACATAGGAATTTATAATGGGTAAAGTTGACCGGGACTGTGTGCAGATTTTAATATTATAGATTTTCCGTATGATTCACATTGTTCAAGATAACTGGAATAGGCTGTAGAACTACTCAGGCTCTCGTGAGCATTTGAATTGATGGAGCTTCGCTGTGCCAGATTGTGATGTGATTAGCAAGGCTGGACATCATATAAATTTCTACACTGACCCAAACATATTTTTCAGAAATGATTTTGGAAGGCAGAAAAATTGCTGTTGTCTAAGCAGATCTAAACAGCACCAAATCGCATGCTCAGTGGATCCTGTCGAGTGTTGTACTGTCTTATTCCATCTGTAAATTCTTCTTATTTAAAAAGGAGGATTTAAAATATTAAAATTTGCCTTTTCAGCTTTAAGTAAATATTTTTCCAATTGGTCAGTTTCTTATTGAGAAAAAATGATTTTGAATAAATTTAGTGAAACTGTAAACTCTGATAGCTGAGACTATGCGGTTTATATGCCTCCTGAACTGCAAAATAAATTACAATTATAGCAGCAACTTGCCTTCCCATAATGTTTAATGGGCTAGTTAAAGTTCGGCTTTATGATGCTGCAGGTGTGAACTCTAACCTGTCGAAACATTTTCAGTGTTTCTGTGATATAAGTGAAACAGCTGCATCAATGAAAAGACGTAGAATTTCAAGTCTTCAGCTTTTAGTAAATATTGCAGCTTTCCTCTGGGCTTACATAGGAACTGAAGAAAAGAAAAATACTTGTAGTTGTGCAGCATCTTTCATGAACATGGATCTTGGGCTTCATTTAATAGAGGTATTGAATACAAGAGCAGGGATGTTATGTTGAACCTTTTATAAAGCTCTGGTTAGCCCACAACAAGAGTATTGCATCCGATTCTGGTAACCATGCTTTAGGAAGGATGTGAGGATCCTTGACAGGGTGCAGAGGCAATTTACCGGAATGGTTCCAGAGTTGGGGGATTTTAGTTGCAAGGTTAAGTTCAAAAACCTGGGGTTATTCTCCTTGGAGCAAAAGAGATTGAGGAGAGATTTGATAGAGGTGTACGAAATTATGACAGGCTTAGGTAGGGTAGACAAGGAAAAACTGTTCCCATTAACTGATGGTACAAGGACTAGGGACACGAGTTTAAGGTTTAGGGCAATAGATGCAGGGGGAATGTGAGGAAGAACGTTTTTACGCAGTGGGTGGTAATGACTTGGAACTCACTGTCTATGAGGGTGGTGGAAGTGGAGGCAATCAATAATTTCAAAAGGAAATTGGATGGGCATTTGAGGGAAATAAACGTGCAGGACTACAGAGATTGAGCGGGTGAGTGGGACTGTGGATTGCTCCACGGAGAGCTGGGATGGACTCGATGGGCCAAATGGCAGCCTCCTGTACCATAAGTGACTCTGACCAGGAGTAGTTGAGTGGATAGGAAGATGCATTTAAGGGGAAGCTAGATAAACATATGAAGGAGACGAGAGTAGAAGGATATGCAAATATGGATAAATGACGTAGGGTGGGAGGAGGCTTGTGAGGTGCTTAAATGCTGGCATAGACCAGTTGGACTGATGCCTGTGTCTGTGCTATAGGCTCTATTTAACTCTGCATTTCTTCACTGATCCCAATGGAAACTGCAGCACCCTCTGTCAGTTCATTTGACAACCTTAGACTTCTGATTTTAATTTTTCTTACCCAGTTCTCTTTAGAAAGTGCACATATATACTGTTAATATTGTCAAGGACGAGGCGACACAGATTTAAGGTTTTGGGCAAGAGATGCAGAGGGGATCTCTGAGGGAAGGACTTTTTTTACACCGTGGTAATGACCTGGAACTCGCTCCCTATGAGTGTGGTGGACGCGGAGACGAATGATTTCAAAAATAAATTGGATGGGTAGTTGAGGGAAATAAACTTACAGGGCTATGGGGCTAGAGTGAGGCTGATTGGATTGCTGTACAGAGAGCTTCCATGGACTCAATGGGTCAAATGGCCTCCTTTTGTGCCGATATGACTCTATGACTTTGACCTCAGGAAATAGTGAGAGTTCAGGGCCAGCATGTTCCCATAAAGGTGAAGGGTAGGACCAATAAGTCCAGGGAACCCTGGAGGTCAAGGGATATAGAGAATTGGATAAGGGGAAAAAAGGAGACTTATGGCAGATTCAGAGGGCTGTAAACAGCGGAGGCCATAGAGGAGTTAGAAAGTGTAGGGGGGGCTACTTAAAAAAAAAAAGTAATTAGGAGTGCGAAGAGGGGGCATGAAAAAACACTGGCGGGCAACATAAAGGAAAATCCCAAGGCATTTTATAAGTATACTAAGAGCAAGAGGATAACCAGGGAAAGAGTAGGGCCCATTAGGGACCAAAGTGGCAATCTGTGTGTGGAGCCAGAGGACGTAGGTGAGATTTTAAATGATTACTTTTCATCTGTGTTCACTATGGAGAAAGACGATGTAGGTGTAGAGATCAGGGAGGGGGGTTATGATATACTTGAACAAATTAGCATTGAAAGGGAGAAAGTATTAGCGGGCTTAAAAGTGGATAAATCCCCAGGCCCAGATGAGATGTATCCCAGGCTGTTATGTGAGGCAAAGCAGGAGATAGCAGGGGCTCTGACACATATTTTCAAATTGTCTCTGGCCACAGGAGAGGTGCCAGAGGACTGGAGGACAGCGAATGTGGTACCATTATTCAAGAAGGGTAGCAGGGATAAACCAGGTAGTTACAGGCCAGGAAGTCTAACATCAGTGATAGGGAAACTATTGGCAAAAGTTCTGAGGGACAAGATTAATCCCCACTTGGAGAGGCAGGGATTAATCAAGGATACTCCGCATGGCTTTTCAGGGGGAGATCATGTCTAACAAACTTGATTGAATTTTTCGAGGAGGTGACTAGATGTGTAGATGAGGGTAAAGCAGTTGATGTAGTCTACTTGGACTTCAGTAAGGCTTTTGAACAGGTCCCGCATGGGAGATTGGTTAAGAAAGTAAGAGCCCAGGGGATCCAGAGCAAATTGGATCCAAAATTGGCTTAGTGGCAGGAGGCAGAGGGTGATGGTCGAGGGTTGTTTTTGCGATTAGAAGCCTGTGACCAGTGGTGTACCACAGGGCTCAGTGCTGGCACCCTTGCTGTTTGTAGTGTACATTAATGATTTAGACATGAAAATAGGAGGTACGATCAGTAAGTTCGCAGATGACACGAAAATTGATGGTGTCGTAAATAGTGAGGAGGAAAGCCTTGGATTACAGGACAATATCAATGGGCTGGTAAGATGGGCAGAGCAGTGGCAAATGGAATTTAATCCTGAGAAGTGTGAGGTAATGCATTTTGGGAGGACTAACAAGGCAAGGGAATATACAATGGGTGGTAGGATCCGAGGAAGAGCAGAAGGTCAGAGGGACCTTGGTGTACTTGTCCATAGATCACTGAAGGCAGCAGCACAGGTAGATAAGGTGGTTAGGAAGGCATTTAGGATACTTGCCTTTATTAGCCGAGGCATAGAATATAAAAGAAGGGAGGTTATGATGGAGCTATATAAAACTCTACTTAGGCCACAGCTGGAGTACTGTGTACAGTTCTGGTTGCCAAACTATAGGAAGGATGTGATCGCACTGGAGAGGGTGCAGAGGAGATTCACCTGGGCTGGAGAATTTCAGCTATGAAGAGAGACTGGATAGGCTAGGGTTTTTTTCAATAGAGCAGAGAAGGCTGAGGGGAGACCTGATTGAGGTATACAAAATTATGAGGGGCAGAGATAGGGTAGATAGGAAGAAACCTTTTCCCTTAGTGGAGGTGTCAATAGCTAGGGAGTATAGATTTACAATAAGGGGCAGGAGGTTTAGAGGGAAAAAATCACCCAGAGGGTGGTTGGAGTCTGGAACACACTGCCTGAAGGGGTGGTAGAGGCAGGAACCCTCACAACATTTAAGAAGTATCTAGATGAGCACTTGAAATGCCATAGCATACAAGGCTACGGGCCAAGTGCTGGAAAATGGGATTAGAATAGATAGGCTTGATGGCCAGTGCAGACACAGTGGGCCGAAGGGCCTGTTTCTGTACTGTTTAACTCTGACGTACAGACAATGAAGTACATTTTGAAGTGCAGTTGCTGTCATAATGTAGCACAGTGGTGCAGTGGTTAGCACCACAGCCTCACAGCTCCAGCGATCCGGGTTCAATTCTGGGTACTGCCTGTGCGGAGTTTGCAAGTTCTCACTGTGACTGCGTGGGTTTTCGCCGGGTGCTCCGGTTTCCTCCCACAGCCAAAGACTTGCAGGCTGATCGGTAAATTGGCCATTGTAAATTGCCCCTAGTATAGGTAGGTGGTAGGGGAATTGTGGGGATGTGGTAGGAATATGGGATTAATGTAGGATTAGTATGAATGGGTGGTTGATGGTCGGCACAGACTCGGTGGGCCGAAGGGCCTGTTTCAGTGCTGTATCTCTAAATAAAAAATTTTTAAAAATAAAATAAAAAATAAAAACTAATGTGCACACAGCAAGGTCCTAGAAAATGAAATAACTCACTAGATCTGTTTTAGATGTTGGTTTAGGGATGGATATTGGCCAGGACATCAAGAGAAACTCCCTTGCTCCTTTTCAAAAAGTGCCAAAGGATCTTTTACATCCATCTGAGGGGGAAGAGTCTGTCACTCTAGAATTGGCCTTTATAGCCACCCCAGGCACTGTTTCACAAACCACTGACCGCCTCTAGGTGCTTACCCATTGTCTGTCAAGACAAGGAGGCCAAAGAACAAGAAGAACATGAGAGGGGGCAGACAAGGCCTTAATTTAATATCTCATCCAAAAGGTTGTATGCCCAACAATGCAGCACTCCTTCAGTGCTGGACTGAATTGTCAGCCTAGATTATGTTGAAGTCTCTGGAGTTGGGCTTGAACCCACATCTAGGCTAATATTTCAGTGTATTACTGAAAAAGTGCTGCATTGTTGGAAGTGATGTCTTTTGGATGAGCCATTATATCCAGGCCCCATGTACCTTCACAGGTGACTAAAAGATTCCATCCGATGAAGAAGATTAAGTGAGTACTCCCAGTGTCCTGGCCATCATTTCTCTCACAACCAAAAGTAGATTAACCAGTCGTTTACGTCATTGTTATTTTGTAGGTAAAAATGGGTGCCAATTTGATCACAGTAAAGCCCCATAACACAGTGATTATGTTTCAAAAGTAATTCATTATTTTTTTTTAAAAGAAAGACTTGCATTTATTTAGAAATTACAAACACTGGACATCCCAAAGCACTTTACAGCTAATGAAGTGATTTTGAAGTGTAGTCACTGTCGTAGGAAATGTGGCAGCCAATTTGCACACAGCAAACTCCCACAAACAGCAATTTGATATTTATGAAACATTTGGTACGTCCTGAGGATGTGAAAGGCACCAAAAAATTTCTTTAGTTAGAGTTATCGTAATATTAAGTATGCTCATAGTTTTCGTCTCTCTCAAAAAGAATATTGGAGGGGACACAGGGAAAGGCTACACGGTTGATCCTGGAACTTAAGAGAATGATGTTTGAGGAAAAGATTAATTTGTTTGGCAGTGTCCCCTCTAATTTTCTTTTTGCCGTGTGTGGTCTGTTCTTCTCAATGTGTAATACCTTTAATTATTTTATGCAATGTCATGTGAGCAGCCAGCGCAGTACCTTCCAGATTACTGTGCATGCGCACAGTTTAAAAGAAACATTGTTGCCTGCTGTCTCTTTCCACTTTAAAGAAAAGATTGAGAGGAGATATGATAGAAGTGTTTAAAATAATGAAAGGTTTGGACCAAAGTAATCTTTTCTTGAATGTACAGGACTAAAGCACAAGGAATCAAGTTGACAAGTTAAGAACAACAACAAAAATAGGAAACACAGAAGGAACTTTTTATTAAAAGTTTGGTAACAGATTACTGGCACTTGTGGCGGAACAAGAAACCTTAATTGGTTTCATGAAGGAATTAGGTTCCTGTCAACAAATGGGATTCAGGGTTTTTAGAAATGCACTAAGGGAACTGTGCATAACTGGGCTGCATTGACCGTAGGTCTCCTTCCTGAAAATATTATAGCATCAAACTCCTTATCGTAACAGACCAGTGAGTGCCACTCTGCATACAACTTTGCACACATTCATTGAGCCCCTGTGATCATAGAATGAGAACAGAGCACCTTGTCAATGCGAATGGGAATCTGAAACCTTCTACTTTAACCAAGTTAATATCCTGTAGAACATTACGGTCATACCAAGTCAAATTTTTCAAAATGCCACCTTATTTTTCTTTCAATTATAAAGATGATTGAAGCACACTGCATCTTGACCAGTCCATTAATATAATTTATATTTCCACTTATGCAGTTCATTAAGTTGACTGGTCAAGCAGTATCCTCTTGTTTAATACTTTCATTTTGTGATCTATGATTGCCACAGACCTAGTCTTCCTAACAGAAAAACACACATTACTGCAAGAAAAAATCCAGTTGTAAGGGTTTACATGGTTTTAAAAAGCAGTAGTTAAATGATGATGAGCCAAACAATTATTAGAAAAGAACACTTCAAGATAACCTGTGCAACTCAATTTTTTTCTGGCTATTTTGCTGTAGCTTGGGATGACTGGATAATTAAGTGGATGACTGGCTCAGCTATTCTGACCAGAAAAAGTTAACAAAATGTTGCAGTGCTAACGTAGAACTGTACTTATCCACAAAAAAATCACTAAAAACTATGAAAGGAGCCGATTATGTTGAAAGATAGATCAAAATGTTAATCTTTATTAACTCAAAAGCCTTGATCCAGGATAATTAATCAAAGTTTATTTGTTTGATGTTGGTTTAAATGCAGCAATTTAACTCCGTGCCAAGGCATATGAACAGATCCCGGTGGTGCCAATGTTTTATCTCAAGAATTTAAATCCTTCAAGTTCCTTCCCTTGAATTGCCTGGAAAATAAAGTGAGTGGTTGAAATTTGCAAGGATTTAATGCTGCTGAAAAGTTTCGGTTGCACCTCGTGCCAAAATCTGAAGGATTTTGTTGCAACGTTGACTGTGCTCCTAGCAACCTAATTTATTTTATAATGTATGCCCTTTTTCCATTTTGTTATCTGTGAGTCTGCATCACTGTTAATGGCCTTGCGTTATAGTGTACATTCAGAGCTATGTAGTCACAGCTGTTAGTTTTTTTTTAGTCAAGCAAATAAAGTTTGTGAAGTTTTTTTTTAACTTTATTTTTATGAGAGTATTTGGGTAAACATTCCACCTGTTTTTTACTCACTTCTGATCTGCTTAGCCTGACTGCTGTAGTCGTTGCGTCTCCTCCTTTGTTGCTGTCACTGACCCTCTACTTGTCAAAGACTGCCGTATTGTGATTCTTCTTTTGAACTTTTCTGTTGGTGGGAGCTTGCTGTGCACAGATTGGCTTCTGCAACTTCACCACTACCACAACTGCTATACTTCAGAAATTACTTTATTTGCACTTTGAGACATGAGGAGCACTATGTAAATGCAAGTTCTTTCTAAATTTCTGTGTATCAAGTGTTATTTAATTAATGTAGATATGAAGACTCATAATGCAAGCTATCTCACTCTCTACCCCCTTTCCATTCCAACTACACCAATCTTCATGCCATTTATGGTCCATCTATTCACCCCATGCCTCTGAGATTCACCCAACTGATTACTAGATTCCCTCCACCTGTGCTTTGCCTGTGTCTCCCCTCCCCATCTTAAGTTAAGAAATTACAATTCATTCCTTTTCTCCACCTTCGTGTTAATAAATGCCAATTGTGAACACTGCTTCCAAACATTAGTATAATTCCCTCCACTATCACTGTTGTTCCTTTGGCCTCACTCTTCCAGCAAGGTGAAAACAGCTTCTTTCACTTCCATCTCATTGAACCTCTATTTTTCCTGCACAAGAAGATTTTAGAGCAATAAATAGCTAAGGGTAAAACACATTCCATAGTAAGGCATTAATCTGTCACAAAGTTGGATGTCTGGGGGGGGAAAAGTGAAATGTTTCTAGGGTACTCAGAAAACGAGATCCCAAATGAAAGGGATTAGAGTAATGCATTTGAACTACAGTTCACATTTGTTCATAGGTGCTTCTGTCTGCCTTAATGGTTCTAATGAAGTATGTGTGGGGCAGCAGAGTTCCAAGTATGATTCTACAGCACAAGCGCCTCATAATTTAACAGGAATTGGCATTTAGTTGCTACAGTCTTATTCACGGAGGCTGTAAAGCTGGCTGGTGTATCAAGTGGAAATGCCAGAGGAATGGAAAAATGTGCTCTCCCTAGGTTGGAGTTGAAGTGCATTGTCGGGATAGGGTAAACAGAGCACTCTTCTGCATCTGACCCATGTTTTCCTGGCCTGACAGTACTTGATGCTATCACTGGATGAGGAATCAAGGGGGATAATGTAGACTTTGGCCAATTGTTTAAAGTGAGAAATATTGGATCAGCCTCCTGTTATGGATATATATCTAATGAAATGAAAATGAGGAGAGATTTATAAGGGATGGCTGATCCATTTTATACTATTGGCCAAAGTCAAAATGACCCCCACTGAATTCCTCAGTTCTGACGTTGCTGTTGTTAATAGGCATCTATTCACAGAAACCTGTGGGTGTTTCTTTGGTAGCAACAACAGAATGCCAAAATGTTATTCAAGCAATGATGTCAGCTGCAGAATTAAAATAAAAGCCCTAAAAGTCCATTCAGCACACTGCAAAGCTGAGCTATGTTTAGAACAGAGCTTGTATATTGCCTCTGGTGGTTGTCCAATTGGCACGTACACTTCAGGTCAACAAAAGTGGAACAGCTTTAGTTTTCAAAAGTGTCTTTTATCCCAATGCTAGGAACTTGTCGGAGTTTTTGTGTTGAAGAGAAAGGGATTCCTTTGTAGTTTGGAGGAAATGGGGAGAGCCTCCTCTTGGCCATGGACACATTGGTGCTAATGAATTCCCAAGCGTCGTGTCAGCTGTTTCACAAAAGACGCCATGAGGAGCAGTTGATTTGAATTTGCAGCTCAGGAAAGCCCAATTTTTCAAGGTGCTTGTGTTTCTAAGGAAACAGCTACTGTAAAAGCAATTAGAAATGGAGGGGCTGCACAGTTTCCTCAGAGCAGGGTCTCCACGCTCATTATCTGACAGTGATTGAAACTTCGGAGGCATGCTGTAGAAAGATGAAAGCAGTAGGGTGATGACCCTTATTAGAGCTTCCTCCTCCTCCTCCTCCCTAAGCAAGGAGCAGGAATCCTCCTCACTAGAGCAGGACACACAAATACACACTGAGGGATGTTTATTTACATTAGCACTTCGAAATGAGCTGGTGATTAAAGCCATATTTAGTGGGTGCAGGATGTTTCGGGAGAACTAATTACAGAACAAGCACTTTTAAAGCATCATTAAACGCGAGTTTATCACTGGTGGTAACTGGTTCTGTCTCTCGTACACATCGGGTGGATTAAGAAACAGCTTGTTTTCGTGCTTTATGGGAAGAATTTACTTTGGGTTATTTTAGTCAATATCGTTAGATGGTGTAAATGAACAGCAGGATTCCAACTAGTATAAGGTCATTACTACATTTAAAAAAAAAAGTAATAGTATGTTACAAAATAGTGCAAATGCTTCCGCTATTATAAAATTTAAAACTATCATTGAATAGTAGAATCAGAATGCCTTTCTGGTTAAGTATGCACATCGTGAACCTCATTATTACTAACTCCATCACTTATTGTCATGCAACCAGACTATTATAAACTGTATTATGTATCTCTTGTATTACAAACTCTAGTACTTGCCTTGAGTTCTAATGCATTAAACTTGTATGGAATCTTGCTTGGACCACACACTGTACTCAGTTCTGGTCTCTATCATAAAAAGGATATGGAGGCACTGGAGAAGGTGCAAATATGATTTTAAGTTTCACAAGGATGATATCAAAACTCTTATCAGGAAAGGCTGAGCAGGCTGGGGCTTTTTTCACTAGAAAAGAGAAGGCTGAGGGGTGACATGATGCATGTATTTATGATTATGAAAGTGTTCGGGGGTAGAGGTAGAAAAAAACATTTCCACTTGTGGGTGAGTCCAAAACTAAAGGTCAGAAATATATGATCATCACTAATAAATCCAGGTGAAACCTCTTTACCCAAAGAGTGATAAGAATGTGGAATGCGCTACTGCAAGGAGTAGTTGAGATGGATAGGAAGATGCATTTAAGGGGAAGCTAGATAAACATATGAAGGAGAAAGGAGCAGAAGTAGTGGGGTGGATGGAGGCTTGTGCGGCCCATAAGCATTGGCATAGACCCGTTGGACTCAATAGCCTGTTTCTGTGCTGTAGACTCAATTTAATTATATGCATTGCTTCACTGATCCCAATGGAAACTGCAGCACGCCTCTCAATCCACTTGACCTTGTTAAACTTCTGTTTACTTTTATTTTTCTATATTGCATTTCATCTCCAGTTCTCATTCAATTCTCCTTTTAAAAAATATATAAATATATACTCCTAAATATTGTGAATTAGGCCCTGTTTTGTCAGCGATAACTAGTAATGTGTGGTGTATAGAATGTAAACTGGGACAAACCACAGAGATTTCCTTCAGTGCTTGTGGTTTCCAGTGTTGTGTACAGTAGCATGTGGAAATGATTGTAACGTAATGTAGTGCAATAAACACTATTCTTATCCTGTGGCTTTGCAAACATTGCAGTTAAAGATCTGAGAGAGACTCTGAAGGAGGTGGGTGGTAGGTTCGAGTCCTGCAGAGGCCACCTATGCTGAAGTGTCTACTTCTGCTGGTGGTATACAGTTACGAATTATTCTGAAGCCGTTTCATATTTTGCAGCCAACTTCTCCATTCCCTTGACCTCTCAAGAAGGTTTATAAAGGAGCCGTCACCAATGGGAAGGTTATGACATGTTTACATATACAGTATTTGCTCGCTCATTAATGTTATGGATAGACTTCCCAGTCTTTTTTTTACCACATACGATAAACCCACCTACGGTAACACACTGGGGTGAATATTCAAATTCGTTTGCTGTGTAAAGGAAAGGCAATAATTTTATTCCATTGTTCAGTGAAAATTTGAGCCTCAGACATCCATTGTTTAGCCCATAATCAGCAGTGGAATGGAACTCACAGATCAATGCCTCCCAGTCATACTGCACTCTGTGCATTCACTGAGTCTTATTACTTTTTCAACATAGAATTATGTTGGGAAATGGTTTAGAATTGAGTTTAATCTAGCCAAGTATTAGATTTGTTTTCCTCCATATATGTTGATCAGATGTCTGGCTCTGATTTAATATTTATCTTGTGTTTATAGTTCAGTGCAACTCAGTTAATTAGCTCTTAACATTGGGAAAAGAAAGAAATATTTGCTTTTATATTCTGCCTTTCATGATCGCAGTATGCCCCAAAACACTTTACAGCCAATTAAGTACGTCTGAAGTGCAGTCACTGAAGTATGTAGGAAACATATCAGCCAATTTTCACACAGCAAGGTCCTACAGCCAGTAATGAGATAGTGACCATAGGATTTAGTGATGTTGATTGAGGGATAAGAATTGGCCAGGACACCAGGGTGGCAAAACTCCCCTGCCCTTCTTCGAATAATGCCACCGGATATTTTGCGTCTATCTAAGAGGGCAGATAAGACATCAGTTTAATGTCTCGTCTCATCCAAAAGGCAACAGTACAGCACTCCCTCAGTACTCTGCTGAAGTGTTGATGCTACTGAGACTCCTCCGAAACTGAAAACTGTCTGTCTTTTAGAGACTGTTCAGAATTAGAAGCTATTGACTTTGGGGGGGAGGGGGGGGGGTGGGGAAGCAGTGCACACCTGACAGCACATAATGATGCGTTCTATTTTTAACCAAGTGTGAATTTTTTTTTCTGTGATTGCGCCTTTATAGTTTGTAAAACAATCAAGTGTCTAGATGTTTCTCTTTTGTGGTTTACATGTGATGCAAGCATCAAATAGATATTGTTACGTGTGGCACTGGTTGCTTTGAATTCCAGAAGCAGTAATGAAGATTTGTCTCTAGTGTTTCTGAAAGTTTAATTAATCTCATGCTGCGATGAAATTGATTATCAATATTTGTCATAAAATATGAGCAGCATTAGCCAAGAAAATGATCCTTGGTGCAACCCAAGTATGTTTTTAATATCAGATGTCAGAACAACGAGGTACAAATGGACAACTATCGCCAGAGTTAGCCTATTAGTTCAGTGATAGACATAAGCTCGTGCCTCACTAAACTTTGTTAAAATTTGCAAATGGATTTTAATCAAAATAATTCGCATTTAGATATCTTCTGTGCATTGAAAAAATATATTGGCATTTATTGGACAAAGTACATATGCATTTCTTCTGTCGTTCAGCTGTCAGGATATAACTTGCAGCTGGGCCATTTACAATATTTGAAGGTTTACTAAAATTTCTGAAGTGAAGAGTGGCAGTAGTTTCAAATGTTAATCAGTCTCCCGTTGCATTGTCATTAGAGAGTCAAAACCAAAGGCTGAATTTTAGTTGTGCTCCACGGTGGCGCGCTTTGAACTTGGCGGCCTTCAGACACAGAAGTGCTGCCGAAGAGCCCCCGCGATATTACGCGCGGGGCTCATTTAAGTGGAGGGAGCGGGGCGTCCGCCCCGATGATGTAGAGAGGGCGGCTGCCACGTTCCCAGCAACGGCATCCGGCGCCACTGTGCAGACACCAGCGCCATTAAACCCTTAACACAGATTTAAATTTATAAAGGAACATTACTGCCGATTTTTATTAAATAAACACGTTATGGAGGCCCTTCCCCAACCCCTCAAATGGTCTTTTAATTGGCCCTCATTGACAAAAAACACTTTATTCCCTACCCAAACTTCCCCCCCCACCCCCCAACCTTCAATCATTTGCCCTTCAACCCCTTCCCACCATTCATACAACCAATAAAAATCAATTTCCCTGCTCCCCCACCCCTCCTGCCCTGAAAATGTTATTCCTCCCCCCCAGATTGTCGCCCTGGAACTCCATATGGAGTTCCGAAGGCAGGCGAAGCACTAAATGGTGGCCATAAAATCGGCCTGGGACTGCCGTCGTCTGTAGGTAAGTTTATTTACATCTCATTAATGTTAATTTAAATATGCAGATGAAGGGCCCGGTGGCGAGGTCACCGCACCAAGATCCCCCCCACCGCCGGTAATATGCGGCAGGGCCCTTGCTGTCGGGTCGAGGCGGGTGCCTCCCCGCAGAACTTTACCGGTCCCTCCGCCGTGACTCGAGGCATCGAGAGGCTGGTAAAATTCAGCCCCATGTGTAAACTTCGGATTGAAAAGGGGTTGGACCGTGTTAAACATGCAGTTTTTCAAGGCTGTATCTCAGAATTCCATTACAAACCGGCGTAGCTAAAGTAATGCAAATGTTTCAGATAACCATTTCCTCTTTTTTTTTTCCCCCCCCCCCCAATGCGGCTTTCCTTGACCATATTTGTACCAGATTCACTCGTGGCCACATTAGTGGCAGCATAAACATTCCATACAGTTCTGCCTTCGGCCCGGACGGTGAGCTGAACCAGGGTGCATCTACCAGCTTGCTGCAGAGCTTCAAGGGACGTGTCATTGTCATTGTGGGGAACGTGGTCAGGAATGCAGCCGATGTAAGTTACTATCCCATTTTGTTCTAAAATATCCTGCTGAAATGCTTCTGTCGTTGTGCCTGTAGCTATACCTTCAAATCCTTGCTGGAGGGAGGATTTACGAAACAAAGTCGACTTTTAACAAGAAAACAAACAGGCAATTAGCTCATTACGGAAGCTGAAACTGAGGTCCTCCAAGAAGGTTGGCTCCTGATGGGATGATGACAATAACATGTGGCTCAGGATGGTCTATGTGTGTTGATTTATTAGCTGCCCACCTCAGGATCCTGAACTGGACACCTGAAACTTCCTGGTACCAGTTAACCCTTTGACTTGAAAGAGTTTTTCAGTTTTCCCACTGCGCACATCTTTACTTCCATAAAATATTTTTGTAGATGCTTTTTGTCCATTTTAAATGTGTCATAAGATAGAATGAGAAATACGCAGAATCATGAGAACAAGAATCTATATTATTTGTACTCTTGGAACTATCTGAAGAATCTAAATATTAGAGTTAGTGGGCACCTAGACTACAGCTTTATCGCTGCTATTTCACTTCATACCAGTGCTGACATTACGCTGTGCGTCAGGAGTCAGGGCTCCATCTGACCCTGGTGAGAAGTTGTGTCAGACTCTTGGAGGAGTCAAGCTCCTTTTGTCTTGCATAGGGTCTGTGCTTGTCCCACAAGCTCCCTACACTCGAGTCTCATAAAACCATCAGCAACTCCAAAGTAGGCTTGCCAGATCGCACAGGTCAGTGGCTAGGAAGGTGTAGCATTAGTGAATGTAGCGGGTTTACTTTGGGTTAGTTTACTGAGTCTGCAAGACCCACTAGTTGGAACCAGAAGCACTAACCCAGCACTTAAACTCAATAAAATGAGCAGATACAGTCTGGTACAACCTGGGTTTGCAAGGGACCTAACTCATGGCTGACCCTTCAATGCACTACTGAGGAAGTGCTGCATTGTTGGAATCGCAGTCCAAATCAAAAAACAGTGCTTCATGTGGATGTAAAAACCTTATGGCAGTACTTGAAGGAGAGTAGGGGAGTTTTCCCAGCGTCTTGGCCAACAATAATATCCTAACCAACATTAGCAAAAACAGATTCCGAAGAAGGGTCACTGACCCGAAACGTTAACTCTGCTTCTCTTTCCACAGATGCTGCCAGACCTGCTGAGTGAATCCAGCATTTCTTGTTTTTGTTTCAGATTTCCAGCATCCGCAGTATTTTGCTTTTATTTTATTAACTGACTATCTCATCTGCTGATAATAGGTCCTTGCTGTGTCTAAAATTGACTGCCATATTTGACTACATAACAACAGTGGCTGCATTTCAAAAGTAACTCTTTGGTCGTAAGGTACTTTTAGATGTCCTGACGGCACAACAGATTGCTTTATAAAGCAATCATCTTTCCTTCAAGTGGAGTATCAAACCACATTTAAAAAGTGCCCAGGAAACACTTTTTAAATCTGCCTGCAATTACTTTAAATGTTTAGATAGTACAGACACTTTCTACCAATCCTCTCTAATCTCTTAAATATTAACTGCTGGGAAAAGAGTGCTTCGCAAGGGTCTAACCACAGGGCTGTCTGCTAAGGCAGGAGGTTTGGAGTTCCAAGCAGGCAGTGTAAACAGGTTCTGCCTGACTGGAAACTATACTACAGCTACCTATCTCAGAACAATTGCTGCAGTGTAAATACAGCTTAAGTTACTGATGGAGAATTGCTATTGTAAATTTCAGAGTAAAGCCAAATGATACCTTGTTTAAAAAAATTTATTTCATTAAGTTACTGGTTTCAGACTAATATAAAATGTTAATATTGCAACAATATTTGGGAATATGGACTTTGTGAGACGAGGTGAACTTTTCCTTAAAGGATTCTGCCCAACCTGAGCTCAAAGGTTGATTCAGAATTACATTATTTATGGTATGTAAGAAATCCACAGTTAGCACTAATTACTATTAAAGAATTACTGAAATATTGAATAAAGCTACATGCACATTAAGAGCATGCTATAAAATTAAGATTAAACTATAATATTATGAGTTACATAAAATGCTTGAATTGGGAAACCCTGCGAGTATTGAAAGATTTTCCAGATTTCGAAGCGTGCACCTGCAAACTTCTGCAGGCATTTTTTTGTAGTATAGCATTAGCATGGATTCAGAAAGCATTGCTTAATTCACAGTATTTCAATGAACACTTTTTATTGTTCTATATTGGCAAAGGTTAGTGAGATGTTCCTAATTCGTTTGTTTCAATATTGTGCATACTGTGGCAGAGTTACAAGTTTTAATATTTTTACATTTTCCTAGTACATTCTTCTTCTTTCAAAAGCAAAATACTGAGGATGCTGGAAATCTGAAATAAGAATATAAAGTGCTGGAATTACTCAGCAGGTCAGGCAGTATCCATGAAGAGAGAAACAGAGAATTAGAGAAACAGATGAAAGATCATCGACCTGAACTGTGAACTCTGTTTCCATCGTTGATCTTATTTGTTCTTTTAGTACAAAAGACTTGACCAGCACCACAAATAACCGTCTGGTTAATGCATCTAATGCACTCCTCCTAACTGAGAACTAATGTAGCACTAATATCCCTGACAAAATACTGATGACCCGAGGTTACAAATCTGCTGGTTATCCCTCCACCATGAAATGCTAACATATTTTTAACTTTGACCTATTGTTGACTATGGTGGGTGTTTGCATCACTTAGGATCAGAATGCTGTAAATCATGATGTTGTTTCCATCAATCACTGACTGGGTCCATTTTCTTTCATTTGTTAATCAAACAATTGTGACAAATTTCTTCCCCAGCGTGCTAGCAGCATTACTAATAAAGGAAAGCCAGCATCACAAAGTGGGGACAGCAGAATCTGCATGTGGGTAGAAGACTCAAATCATGGTTGCCAAAGCTTGTACAAAATGTAAAGGCTTCCCATCAGTTGCTCTGATCAGTGCAGGTCAGTGTGCTGGAATCCCACAATGTCCTCTAGGGCTGCCCAGCTCTGATGGGCACTTCACAGCTGATTATTCAGGCGTAGACCCTCTCCTCTCAGCCTCTTAACCTTAGCATTTCTTGTATGTTAATATTAATATCCTTTTATTAAATATGTGTGTATATATATTGCACACATACATATATTGTTACAACCAGGTGAGAAAGGTGTCTAGGGGTCTTTCTCAGCCTTCAACTGGTCTTATTGTAACAAGGTTTAATTTTAAACACACACTGTTTTGACCTCCCACTTGGTGAATCCTTGTTCACTGCTTTTCAATTATAAGGTAAAGAAATGAGCACAAACAGGCCTCCTTAGGTTTAAAGAAGAAAAATGAAATTTATTAAAACTTAAACTCTAATTCGGTTAACGCTTATGGATGCACGCTGCGCTCCACGCTAGCACGCATATGCGATACGCACATGCAAATAGAGACAGAAAAGAGCAGAAGAAAAAATAAAGTAGAGAGGTTTGGGGCAATATCAGAAGAGTTTCTTGTTACTGTGCTTCGAGCTCACTGTAGTCCTTTTGTAAGTAGTCTTGCTTTTCATTGAGGCCCAGTATTCTTCTTAAACCTTGTTCACGGTAGGGGACTTTTCTGTCTTCGTGTTCACGCGTCTTCAATGGGGCTACAGTTCCATTAGAAAGAGATGGGAGCAGACAGGAGAGAGATGTTCTCAGTCCAGGCGCAAAGAGCTTTCTGAGTTCAAATTCTCTGGGGCAAGTTCAAATTCAAAAAACTCCAACAGCCAGTTAGTCATGTGACTAAACTGGTCTGACCGTGTCTTCTGTGTATTGGGGAAGCAGGGACTGGTTGCTTTGTTCCAACACTGTCTGCTAGTGTGCAAAAAAGGTTTTTTCCAGCAAGGGGCCTGGCAATTCCTTATGATAAGCCCTCTTTTCTTTCCAGCAACAATTTTAAGTTTAATGTCCATGTGGCGAAATTATGTGCCTTATTCTTGGCAGGTGGTGGGGGTGGGGGGGAGGGGGGGCCTGCATAACAATATACAATGTGTATGCATGCAAGTCTGCATATATAATATATATTTATACTAGCCCCAAACCAGCATACTTGGGTGGAATGTTCACTGCTAATTAGAAATTTCAGCAGTTGAACGACAAAAGCCAAAGCAGCAAAATACAAATTAGAGGAATTTATGATCAAATGATGAAATTATGAACAGGGCTTTGGTCAAGCCTTGAGTACTGTATCCAGTTGTGGTCGCCGGGAAAGCAAGCAAGACAGTCGAGCACGGGGGTCAGTGCAGAGGAGAGCCACGAGACTGATCCCCAGTGTCAGGGGTCTTACGGCTGACGAGCTGTTGACTTTTTACCATGCAACAGGGCCATCCAGGCAGTGATCTTATAGAGGATTATTAAGAAGTAAATGATATAGAAAAGGTTAATCTGTAATGCTGCATTAAAATAAACAGTGGGAGTACTACAATGGGTTCAAACTAGTAAAAGGTAACCATAGGACTGATATCAAGAGGTTCTCCGAGTGATCAACACTTGGAATGGACTTTGGGTCATGACAAAGCTGAAAATTCTGGAATCACATCATAATGGGAATGCGGTTAGGGTCTGCCTGGATGGACAAATTAAGATTGGCCGAACGGCCTGCCTCATCCATTAGTAATTTGTGAAGTCACATTGTAGCAAGCAGTCAATAAAATTGCTCTGTGTGCAGAGTTCAACAGAGCAGGAAATGCAGTTAGAAGAAAGAAACACAGTTTTAGACTTCTGCACACTGCGTAAGATGGTTTATTTTATTGTGAACTGCCGCTGAAAACTATTAGCTTGTTTATATCCTTTGTATTTCAATCTGGCAAAAAATGGCACAATGCACAGCTTGTTCTGTCAGTGGCCACGTATATGGTTTGAATTAAAGAATCCTGATTTTTAAACAGATTTTAAAATAAATTAGTTGAATTAATTTAAAACATCAGAGTGAAAATTCTTGAATTAATTATCATAGGCCTAAGGCTTTGTCATTGACAACCTAATCAAGTTTAGCAATGTGGAGAGGAGAAAGAAAATACAAAAGCCCCCTGCTCAAAGCGCAACCAAAACAGAAGGAGAACAGGAAGCTCATATTTCCCCCAATATAAGAGCAAAATACTGCAGATGCTGGAAGTCTGAAAGGAGAACAGAAAATGCCGGAAATACTTGGCAGGTTTGTCAGCATATGTGTAGAGAGAAACAGAGTTAACGTGCAGGTCAGTGACCCTTCATCAGAACTGGCAGAAGTTAGAAATGTAACAGTCCTTGAGCAAGTGAAAGGGAGGAGAGGGGAAGAACAAGAAGAAGGACTGCGATAGGACAGAATAAATGCTGGAAATACTCAGCAGGTCTGGCAGCATCTGGCAAAAGATGGGACGGATTTTGTTTTATTTATTTTTCTTATATATGCTTTTAAAATTTTTAAACCATGTGCTAGTCTTAAAAATATTTTTCATGTTTTTGCGTTCATACAGAGCTGTTCATTATTCTGCCATTAGCACTCTCTCTGACTCCTGCTTTGTCTTTTGCAACAACTATTTAGCACTCCATTTGCATTCTCTTCCATGACGTATCTGTCATTTAATCTCTTCCCCCCCCTCCCACCCCACCCCCCTCCATCCTATCACAGTCTTTCCTTCTTGTTCTTCGTCCCCCTCCCCCCTTTCATTTGCTCAAAGACTGTTACATTTCTAACTTCTGCCAGTTCTGGTGAAGGGTCACAAACCTGAAACGTTAACTCTGTTTCTCTCTACACAGATGCTGCCAGACCTGCTGAGTATTTCCGGCACTTTATGTTCTCATTTCATATTTCCCCCAGTCCTCCGAACTGCAACATTGCACTTGTGACTTGAATTGCAACTGAAATTCTAGCCCCGAAATACATTTGAAGTCTGATTCAGGATGATTATGAACACATTGTCTGCAAATTGCTTTAGCCAAGTCAAATTAAAATTTAGAGATGGCATCTTCAGAGTAAAGTGATACAAACTAGAATGGACTTCTCCTGTATATTTCCCATGATGTAATTTGCACTCCCTCCCCTTCCGTTCCCTCCCTGCCACTCCCCATCTCACTTTAGGAGCCATAGATTTTAGTTGCACGGCCACCTTTAGCCAGGAAGCTCTGGGCCATGCCTCAATGCCCTGTTCTGCCCCTCAGAATACTACAGTGCCTCCCCAGAAGGAGAATGCTGTTTGAGTGTGGCATGTTTACATAGACAGTTTCCATTATAAATGTGGCCAGAGGAATTTATAATGGGAAAAGTTGACCAGAAGTGTGCACAGGTATCGCATTTTTAATATGTTGGTGATATGGTGGGACAGGAATGTACAATTAGTACAGAGATTTCAGTAAATGCTGTATAAAAAGAGAAATTGCTGGAAATACTCAGCAGGTCAGGCAGCATCTGTGGAGAGAGAAACCGCATTAATGTTTCAGGTTGACCTTTCGTCAGAAAACGTTGTGTAGGGTAGAAGAAGATTGGTCATTTTCTTTTCTCCTCACTCCTTTTTCTATCATTTTTTCCCCCTCCCTTTCTCTCCTAAAGGTATTGATTGACTCCCTGCTCTGGTATATTCTGCGGATACTGAGCACTTTTTGGCACCTCACCCATTCTTCATGCCAGAACTACCATACTGCTGGCATTCAAGCCAATCTTAAGGCACAATGCAGCCAAAGCCATTCCTGTCCCAACACACAGCTTCCATCAGGGATCACTAGTCCAAGGTCATGAGCATGAAGCACGGTCAGCTTTCCCCCGATCCCCAGGGGTGCTTAGTTCAGCTGTAGGGCCCGACATTCTCCTCCAAACTGATGGCAAATAAGTTGACTGGTTCCAAAAACTAGTTGATGAAATTGGTGCTTTAGATTTTGTTGTCAAATGATGCCTTTGCGTGTGAAGAAATACTGGAAACTTACTGGCCTATCTTTTGGAAATGAGATAGATTCTGAGTGCAATGGGGAACTGGGCGATAGTGCTGACCTGTACCTTCTCAGTTGCAATTATGCTTACCATTATCCTTCGATACAAAAAAGTAGAATTGGATTATCCCTTCTCTTAATGACTACTAATTCTTTTTTTTAATCTTTAAGAGAATACTTTTAGTCAAAAACGTAAACAGTTTAACCATCTGGTATAAACAAAATGTGCTAGATACAAGCAAAGGTTTCAAAGCAATTTTGCTGGAATCTCAAAGCTTCTTCAGGCGAAAGATTAAGGCAAAGAAGATCAGGCACCTCTTAGTTTGTTTGTTACCTGAAGGCAAAAAAGTGAATGAATAAAGATGAGCAATAAACACAACTCGCTGCAGGGCCAAAGCATCACGACAAGAAAGTGAATAAATGACAGCATAGAGGCAGTTCTACTGATTAGGATGTCTGAGGTCGCAGTAGTTGCATTTCTTTTCAGAAGAGTGTTGACCTTAGGGTTGGTTAATCTTGAACTCTGTTGCACTAATTGGGCACAGCTTAACCTTTCCGCTCTTGTCCACCATTAAACTTTTTGGCCTGGAGTTTCTTCCTTGAGCATAACGTGGAGGTTGGAGCCAAGAATACACCCAATGTTGTCCTCATTTTGCTGATGCCAAGTTACGCCTAACTGTTCTCTCCAATCTTGTTAGATTACGCTCAAACTTAAAATAGGCAGAAATGGGCAGAAATCAGAATAAACAATTGGGGCCCAAAGAATTGTCAAACCCACACAATATTATCTCTTTTAAAATGTAAGTTTCAACTCATTTAATCATTACTCACGCCGATCAGGTGCGGCATGTTTGGGAAGTTTTTCAATTTTTAGTGTGATTTGTGCCATAAGAATGCAGTTAAAAGAAACAAAAGAGTACAGAGCAAGCCACAGGAGGATTTTTTTTATCATCTCACCAGCTTTGCCACTGAAACAGTATGTAGAAGGAAGAATTGATCCGGTCACTACACATGGAAATATTGCAAACGTAACACTGCCCCTAAAAGCTTTTCAAAGTTCTGACCCCAATAACAGGAAAAGCCCTCCCCCCCCCCCCCCCACTGTGATCCTGTATTGAGTAGATTGGGAAAGGGAGCCAACTGCGTGAATGAAATCAGAGCACATTCATGCTTCCTAAAGCCACATTTAAATAGATCATAAACGCCCAGAAACTATTAAAGACACTGATCATATCCTGGGATCTAGCTGATTATATTAACCACACAGTGAGCCCCTTCAATGAGATTGCAGTGTTAAGTCATTTCAATGCTTTTCATAGCATCTACCATAGACCTTGGGAGCAATTTTTAATTCCAATTTTGGTCTCTTATGATAAAGAACCGTTCTGGAATGTCACTGGCTGCTGAGTTATTCCAAGTAGATTCTGATGTTCACACCTAAGGAGGAGCAATCATGATTGTAATCGATGCAAGCTTGATAAGGAGAATTCAACAGTTGATCACTGGGAATTAACCATATTAACCAGACTAATCCCTGGGGTGGTGGAATTGTCTCATGAGGAGAGATTGCATAAACTGGGCCTGTATTCTCTAGAGTTTTGAAGAATAAGAGGTGATCTCATTGAAACTTACTAAATTCTTACAGGGCATCACAGGGTGGATATAGATAGGATGTTTCCCCTGGCTGGTGAGTCTAGAACCAGGGACATAGTCTCAGAATAAAGGGTAGGCCATTTAAGACTGAGATGAGGAGGAATTTCTTCACTCAGAGGATGGTGAATCTTTGGAATTCTCTCCCCAGAGGGCTGCGGAAGCTCAATCATTGAGCATTTTAAAGACAGAAATCAATAGATTTCTAGTTACTAATGACATCAAGGGATATGGGGGTAGTGGGGAAAAATGGCTTGGAAGTAAATGATCAGCCATGATTTGTTTGAATGGCGGAGCAGGCTCGATGGGCTGAATGATCAATTCCTGCTTCTATTTCCTATGTTCCTATCACTATGTGTTGTCATATATTACTACCTTTCAAACATGGGCAATCTCAGTGATCCATAGAGTATGAAAATATAAACTGGTTCCAGAACAGACTATTAAAATACAGAGACTGCCCTGGATTCTGCAACATATTAGACCAAGATGCAGATATCTGGGTCCTGGTATAATATTCTGCCCCTCTGACATAGTCCCTCCATAGTTATCATGGTAGCTTCAGAGTTTCAGTCCCGGTGTTTCTTAACCTCAGCCTCTACTCAAATTTTCAGTGTGACAGCCAAACACAAATGGGGAGAAGTAACATTTTTAGCCGTATTAAATCACTCACTGTGTTATTGCAGTTCCCATTAAAATTAATCTTTCATAACATGCTTGTTATTGAGACCAAATTGATGTTTAGGCATTAAGGACAATTTTTAACTCGTAGGACCTTCTGAACTCACTTGTGACCTTGAATGCTTTGTTATACTTACCTCCATTTAAAACCTAGGTAATGGAGTCATATAAATGTGCATAAATGCTTACAGCCTGAAATTTCTCTCTCCGCTATTTTAATTTACTTTCAGATCTGCAGAGAAAGATGCCTGTGTGGGATACAGTCAGCAGCAAATACTGCTACATTTCCAAAATACGTATCAGGCTGAAAGTATTCTTTTGCTACAAGATAACTTGTTCAAATTGAATCATTATTCTTCACAGATTTCCTCTGGCTAAATAAATGCTCATTTGTAATGCTGGAGCATGGTAAATGTAGGAAGCCAACATATTGCTGTAATAATTTCAACACACCTGCTGTGCTAAAATTGTGGCTTTGAGCTGGTTCTATCCTTTTTAATATGTGATTTTTCAATTCTAACAAAACTTCTGCCACTTCCTACTTGTCACTGCAGTGGAAAGAGGGTAGATTTCTATGCAAAGACTTTTCTGAGAAATGTGTTTTGCTGGTCTTCTCTGGATCAAGCCCTTCACAGATACAAATGTGTGCTTTGTTCAGTGTTGCAGACTTTATTCCTCTGCTCATTCCTTTGTGCAGTAGATCCCCTTTCACATCTATAGCACATTTGAGGCTTTTGTCTTTGATGTTGAGCAGATGCTGTTTGTTAACCATTTGAGCGAGAAGTTTTATGGAGTCATAAGCCAGATATTGAAAGCTTATTTTCAAGCACAGCCTGAAATATGTCCTGAGTTAGAGGCTTTCCTGAGTTCGCTGGATGGATTATGAGTTTGCACTCTGCTTACCACTGTCCCAAAAGGGTACCAATGAAAACATAATTGTAAAATATTTGACTGCATTTCAGGGTTTTAACAGGAAACTATTGACCCTAAAGTTTCAGGAGTGACCCGATATGTTTTATCCAGGCTTTGAGGCTACTGTTGCACACCTGAGGCCCGATAATATTATGGCTTAGCCTAAAAGTCAATGTCAGTATATATTGTATAAAACATAATGGACTGTCATTTAGAAACTGAACCATTTTTAACCAATTTAGGCTCTTGTCTCTTGATTACACTGTACAGTTTTAACAAGCAATAATCTATGTATCTTTGGCTGCTGTTGGTGCATTCTAAACCACTGTTTAACAATAATAAAAATTGAGAATTGCTGAAAATAGAGACATGTTGTCGAAGCTGTTCGACTTGCACTCATCAGAACAATACGCAAGAATAGCCAATGTAAGGGAAAACAACAACTTATACTGCATGAGAAGAGAGTGCTGATTGGTTGGCAAGTGAACTCTGTTTGGTAGAGACGTTGCCATGGAGAATGCACCAGTTTACAGTGACTGACAGTTAACTGCCAAGCTTTGTTTGAAATTTAAACCAGGCAACTTGACTCTGATTGGTCAAGGCATTGCCCTGAAGAATGAACCAGCGAATGGCTGTCACTTATTTTGTTCAGTTGAAACAGATGCAATGTGTGTACATGTTCTTTCTGTCTGCAAAGAACAGGGCCCTGTGTATTAATGTATGTAGCTTCTAGTACGCGCAAATGTGTCACACTGCGAGCCCTACTGACAATCTTAAATTGGTTGTCAGCGTATTACTTAGCACACTGTGGATTGTTTAGCAAATGTTGTCCAATCACGGAATCATATCCAATGTTGGAGACTGTGTTTCGAGTTTTGCAAGCATGGGCTGGTTGAGTATGGCCTGTACCTTGCCCATTGCGAACAGCAGAAGGGACATGTTGTTTGATGCTATCCGCCAGTCTTCCTAAGGCAGGATTCCTTCACATTTGTGAAGACCATTCAGGACTTGCATATCGATAGCAATGCCATGTCCATGTGCTCATTTGACATTGCTAGCCTATTCACCAATGTACCACTTAAGGAAACCATAGATATTTGCACTATATCATGGCAATCTCGACCCACCACCATTGCATGAATTCGTTGAAATTATGAACTCGGCAACTTGCACAGTTGAGTTCAGTTTTAACGATACCATGTATGCCCAAATAGATGGTGTTGCTATGGGATCCCCTCTAGGCCCAGCTCTTTCAAACATCTTCGTTGGATTCCATGAGAACTGTCTTTTCGAGGGTATGACACCTAAGCTCCTACTTCTTGCATATTTCCAATATGTAGATGATATGTTTGCGATATTTGAATCCGCAGCTGCATGCAATAATTTCCTTGCACGTCTTAATGGGCTCCATCCTGCGCTCAAATTCACCTTTGAAATGGAGCAGTCAAATGAGCTTCCTTTCCTTGACGTACTAGTTGAGAAATCTGTTAAGGGGTTCTCTGCCATGGTCTGCTGCAAACCTACTTTGGTCAATACACGCATTGGGATTTTTGCAGTTCCACACGCTATAAGATTGGCCTTATCAGCAACCACTTAAAAGGGCCCGAGCCATTTGCTCACCATGCAAGCTTGATGCTGAAATAGGGCGAATCAAAAACATCCTGCATGACCATGGCTACCCTGATCAGATGATTTCTCACTGTATATCGCGCAATCTTATGAACGGGCCTACGGCTGTCATTTTTGGCCCTGAAAAGTGCCCAATCTACTTCAAATTACCCTGGAAGGGTAATGTATCCCAAAAATTTGAGCAATAGGTAGAGATAGCTGTTTCACACTGTTACTATGCAGTAGCAACATGTGTGGTTTTTGCCTCTAACAGGATGCTGCTGTCAAGCCAAAAAGATATCCTGCCTATCTCACAAATGAGTAATGTGATAAATGAATTTCAATGCCAGTGTGATGCTAGGTATATAGGCCATACGTCCCAAAGACTGGCGCATCGTATCAAACAACATGTCCCTTCCGCTGTTTGCAACGGGCAAGGTACAGGCCGTACCCAACCAGCCCGTGCTTGCAAAACTCAAAACACAGTCTCCAAAATTAGATGTGATTCCGTGATTGGACAACGTTTGCTAAGCAATCCGCAGTGTGCTAAGAATTACGCTGGCAATCAATTTAAGATTGTCAATAGGGTTTGCAGCGTGGCACATTTGCGCGTACTGGAAGCTACGTATATTAATACACAGGGCCCTGTTCTTTGCAGACAGAAAGAACATGTACATAGTGCATGTTTCAACTGAACAAAATAAGTGACAGCCATTCGCTGGTTCATTCCTCAGGGCACTGCCTTGACAAATCAGAGTCAAGCTGCCTGGTTTAAATTTCAAACAAAGCTTGGCAGTTAACTGTCAGTCACTGTAAACTGGTGCATTCTCCATGGCAGCACCTCTACCAAACAGAGTTCACTTGCCAACCAATCAGCACTCTCTTCTCATGCAGTATAACTTGTTTTTTTCCCTTACATTGGTTATTCTTGCGTATTGTCCTGATGAGTGCAAGATGAAAAGCTTCAACAATATGTCTCTATTTTCAGCAATTCTCAAGTTCTGTACGACCAAACGACTATTAATAAAAATGATCGTACCTAATAGCCACTAAGCTAGTTACTATTCAGTGATGGGCTCTGGTAATATATAAAAAGGTCCAGATTTAATTCACAAGCTCTCACTACAGCATAATTTAATTACTTTTGATGTAGGCAGCAGTTAAAGATCTGGGGCCTGATTTTTGGCCCCGGCTGGAGCTTAGAACGGAGGTGAGCGGGCGCGTAATTTTGTACCACTGACCTGTGTGCCGGTTCCCCGGCTCCATCTCCACTACAGGCCGTTTTCCCAAGGGGTGATGGGAGGGCAGCAGGGCTACCCGCCCACCCACAGCGGGTGGCTGATTAAACTTATTAACGGCCGTTTAAGGCCAATTGAAGGAGGCCAACTCGGACTTTTCAGTAAGCTTCCAGGTACCCGGAAGGAGTGAGGAACAGTTTAGCTGCCTAGAGGCGACCTCTTGATGAGGACCGGGGGGCCTGCACTCCAGGCAAGCTTAGAGGCCCTTCCTACCTGCCTGGGTGCAGTGTGCAGCAGCTGCAGGCCACCCTGTGGAGGGGCTCTTCCCCCCCCCCCCCCCCCACATTGCTCGCCCACCCCTCTTCCCCACGTCCTCCTTCCACCCCAGTGGTGGCCCAGCTGTAAAAGGCCATTTTTATTTTAAATTAAAAGTTGGAGAGAGGATGTCTCTATTATGAAGCACCCTCTCCTTCACAACTGCCATGGCATCCTGCCGCTGCTGTCAAGCTGAAGGGCCTCTGATTGGCCCTTCAGCTTTGAAAGCCCATCTGCTGCCTTTAATTGGACGGCATGTCCGCCCTCTGGCCATTAATGGCCTCTCCGGGGAAAATCACATTGAGTGTTGCCAAATCGTGCGAGCTTCTGACTCCCATTTGTGCTTAACATCAGGGTTCAGAAGCCCACAGGGAAAATCCAGCCCCTGATGTCAGCCTTGATTCAGTGCTAGCACTTCTGCCTCCAAGTAGAAAAGTCATGGGTTGACTCCAAAGATTTGAGTGCATGATCTAAGTTGGCACTCCAGTGCAGTACTGAAGGAGGGAGTGCTGCACTGTCAGAGGTGCCATCTTTCAGATGAGACGTTAAACCGAGACTGCCCTCTGCCCTCTCAGGTGGACAAAAAAGATCCCATGCAACCAGGAGTTCTTTCGGTGTCCTGGCCAACTGCCATCCCTCAAGCAAGATCACAAAGATAATTGGTCGTTTCTCTCATTGTTGTTTGTGGGAGCTTGCTGGGAGCAAATTGGCTGCTGAGATTCCCTCCATCACAACAGTGACTACTTCATTGGCCGTGAAATGCTTTCGGACATCCTGAGTTTGTGAAAGGTGCTATATGAATGCAAGTTCTCTTCATGTAACTATACAGCTTGCAGTGTAACCTGGCAGAAGGCTCACGAGAGGGAGCTTCAGTTTTGCTGTTTGTGAGAAAATAGAATGTAGTACAGGAGGTTTATCTGGATAATACTGCAGTGGTACGTTGTGAGACAGCTGCAGGATATCCTGAAAAAAATCACCTAAGGAATCTGAACACAAATGTTTATGCAACAAAAGTGACTACATATTCCAGTCTTATGAAATATCCGTAAGCTAGGAGCTCATCCAAAACTCTGCTGCCTGTAGCGTTACTCACACCAAGTCTGTTTCAGCTATCATCCTTGTGCTCACTGAACTACATTGGTCCCAGTCTGGGTAATGCCTTGATTTTAAAATTCTCATCCTTGTTTTCAAATCCCTCTATGGCTTCCCCCACCTGAATCTCTGTTACCTGCTCCAACCCTACAATCCTCCAAAATCTCTGCACTCCACCAATTCTGACCTCTTGAGCATCCCCAATTTTCATCGCTCCACCATTGATGGCCATACCTTCAGCTACCTCGGTCCTAGGCTCCAGAATTCCCTCCCTAAACCTCTTCCCACTCTCCTCCTTTAAGATGTTCCTTAAAGCTTATCTCTTTGACCAAGCTTTTGTCCACCTGCCCTAATATCATCTTACGTGGCTTGGTGTCAAATTTTGTTTGACACTTCCATGGCGCAACTTGGGATGTTTTACTATATTCAGTCTGCTAGATAAATGTAAGTTGTTGCTGCTTTTATTGTCTTCCATCAGATGTTGGTTTTCAAGGAAGGTCAGAAGCATGCACTTGACTGCAAACTCTACAACCTTAATATGGGATATGATTGTTCAATATTAAATGAATATTGATTGAAGAGAAGAAAACTTTCAGCAATTTGAGGCAGTGCATGTGTTTGGGAAAATATGTCAGTCAGTTTTAGAGAAATTTCCTAAGTAAGTGCTTTTTATATTTTTGTGCTCCTAGATATGAGGAATGATGATGGTATTTGAGACTAAAACACTTCTAACACTCTTGAACTGCAAGTCAGAATCAAACCGTTTCCTGATAATCTCTGGAGACATGAGGAAATCCCTCATGCTGATGATGGAGAAGCTTGGTTTCATTAAATCTGACAGCCATATCACAGTGCAAGTATCAGCAATAACATTCAGTTTCCCTCTTGGGTGGATACTTGAGGGAGGGAAATAGACTAGAACACAAGCTGATATTTTCCAGTTATCCTCGATTTCTAAGATTCTGTGAAAGATGCCAGTGAAACCAGGTTGAAGTGGTCTAGTCACCTTCACCCCACACAAATAAGGTATTCAAAGGAGTTAGAATGTAGGATGGCAGCTTCCTAACCTGCTGAATGAGCACATTAGAGCTAATAGGTCTTCAAATATACAGTGATGTACAACGAGGTGATTCTGGCAAATGTTTGAGATTCAATCGTGAGAAATCATTATTTGCTGAATATTGACTTGACGAAAAGCACCAGTTTGGGACAGTGCACGTGTTTGAGAGCATGACACAAAAAAAGGTAACAACTTCCTACATTTAGAATTTTAGACGGTATAATGTAATCACAAAAGGATCTATTTTGAACTGTCATGTTTATGCTTGCTGCTGAAGTTCGTGTAGCTGCATTCCTTAAAGAAGGTTTAGCAAACAGACCCACAAGCTTGGTTTACCAGTCTGTTTGCAGAGCAGAATGCTTTTAAGTGATGATGAGTGGTCTTGTGACACTGTCATTAGACCATGGGCAGGGAATATGTGTTCAGTGACCATCTGACCTGAGATAGGGGCAAAAAAAGGCTGTATAAATCTGCCGTTCCCTATTTAACAGAGACTGACGGAGCCAACAGTCATCCCACTGGGTGAACAACATTACAGTAAAGCCTGCAGTAAGTAGCCATCTACAAGACTAATCTTAATTGGTAGCTCAGATAGCTGGGGTTCATTGACAGGGGCAATAGTTATTACAAAGCTACATTGCCTCTTCCTGTCAGCCTTTATTTCCTGAGAAATGCTGTTATTTTTGTCTATAATTATCTTCTTGAGTTATAATTTACTTATATAATAAAGTCCTCAATAATTTCATTTTGTGTTTCACTGTTTAGCCGTGGCTCAATTGATATTGCACTCGCCTCTGATTCAGGGTTGTGAGCCCAAGCCCCACGCAAGGGACGTGACCATATGACCTAGGCTGCCACTGTTGTGTAGAACTGAGGGAGTGCTGCACTGTTGCAGCTGCTGTCTTTTGTGTGAGATGGTAAACTGAGGCCCTACCTGCCTCCCCTGTTGGATGTCAAAGATCTGCTGGAAGAGCAGAGAGAATTGTACTGGAGTCTGACCAATATTTATCCCTCAACCAAGAGCACTAAAAACAGATTAACTGGTCATTTACCTCATTGCTGTTTGTAGGAACTCGCTGTGTGCAAATTATCTGTTTGCCTACATAACAGCCACTGCTGCACTTCATTGGCTGTGAAGCATTTTGGGACATCCTGAGGACGTGAAAGATGCTATATAAGTGCAAGTTTTTTATTTGTGTGGATGTACTATAGTGCTAGCAATATCTCACTGTGGGTAGGATATGAAAGTCACTATATAAATACAAGCTCCCTTGTGCCCTCCTGTGCCTCACTTAACAGTTATTGTGCGCTGTTCAAATTGCAGTTGCTCTATCTTCAGTGAAATGCAATTTTAGCTCTGCATTTTTAACTCATTAATATTTTAAACATGACTGAGATCAAATATGAGTGGAAGATATGCCTGGAATACTATATTATTGTAATATTGTATTGACTTCTGGCTCACTGTATGATGCCACAGACCAATCAGATCACTGGTGGGAAAAAGCAACGCTGTCTCATCCACCATTGCTAGTTCCCTGCACAAACTTTTCTCCCCACCAATAAGCTTCCAAACCCAGACATTGTGCTTAACCACAGGAGATCTGTTTGTCTATTATTCAAGGGCAGGGCAATTAGGTGGCACCAGTAATCACAGTCCTTTCACTTCTGAGAACTGGGTTTAAGTCGAGCCCCAATTGTTGGGATGCGAATGGTCTCCATCACGGGCTATAAAGGCCTCATGTCAATAGGGTTGCCAACATCTGGTTCAGTTTATTCTAGGAGGTTTCATCACATGACCTCCTGCCTCCCACTACCCCGCCCTCACGCTTCTGCCATTGGTTTCCCGGCACACCCATCCCCATGGCGCATTGTCAATCAGAAAGCGAAAAGACTCTTCATTACCTGAACCGGTTGAATTTTAGCTGTCACACAGCCGCCTTCACTCCCTCTCCAAAATTATTATCAATAAAAAATGAAAGTGGTCAAAGACAATTTTTTTTTAATACTCATATGTTTTTTCTCCTGGATGGTGTTCACACCCTGGAGATTAATCTTTAATTCCTGAAAACTCCAGGACAGTCCTGGAGGCTGACAATTCTACAGGTGAAATGAGTTTGGCAGCCTCAGTGCAGTCCCTAACTGGGCATGGATGTTCACTACAAACCATCCCTAATTCAACACTGATTGGTAATCTCACTCTCGGAGGCCACAGAATATCTAATGTGAGAAATGGAAAAATGACACACTGGTGTATGAGGGCTGTTGTTGGAAAGTTGGGATTGAACCACTTTGTTGGGGCAGAGTAGAGGGAGTTTTACTCTGCTTCTGGCTGTGCTGTACCTGACTTGGGAGTGCTCAATGCCGATACTGGATGCCTAAAATGCGATAGGTTCCTTTTCCCAGCTCAAATATCTTTCATCTTGATGAGCGTAAAACTATTCTGTAACAAAAAAGAAAGGTAAAACTGTAATTAAATGCGATGGCTGTGATTCCAAAATGACTATCTGTGGAGGAAGTAATGAGCTGCGGGTGATGATGCGTTACACTCCAAAGATTTGAGGCTGCTTAGAGCTTTCACTTTCTGAAACAGAGGAATATATCAGACGAAAGAGAGAGATGGGCAGTGGAGTTAGTTTTGGATTGCACTAGCAAAGAGCTGATGCAAGCTATAATGGGCTGACTGGCCCCTTTCTGTGCTATACGCTTCCATGGCTCTGCGGTTACTGCAGTGCACATGTCCCCGAAGCTGCCATGGCTAAATAAAGGCATATTTCAGCATAAGCAGTTAAAAGAAGCCTGACAATGCAGTAATGTGATTTAAGAAAAATTCAAGTGCACTGTGCTAGCAACTGCTGTGATTAAGATTTTAAATTCCGCACCAACTGTGTGCTAGCAAGCTTGTGACATTGTGCAGTATGAAAGCTTGTTTAATACCATGTCCTCCTTATTCAATTAACAGAAAACGATTGAGATGGGCTTCAGTATCTTTTTTTGAAAAATCCCTTGTTGAATGCCATCATTCAACTCGTTGGAAGTCATTTTGACTTTGTGCTTTAGCGACTCAGCTCATTTCTCATCTTTCCCTTGTGTTTTTCTTAAATTCCAATATTTCATGTCAGGCTTCTCTTAACTGCGTGTACTAAAATATGCCTTTGTTTATCATAGACTAAACATTACCCTTGGCAGCTTTTTGGACATATGCAATGCAGTAATTACAGACCCCTGGAAGCTTATTGCACAGAATGGGGCCACTTATCCCATCATATTTCCACAGACTACACTGTGCAATCTCACCACGCAAAGGGTACTTTGAGCTGTAGTGGGCAAGGAAGGCTGAGAGAAACAGTATACTGTGGTGGACATTGGTATTTATCTGGACCAAATGCACATTTGATACTGGTTTCTGTCAAAGGGGCTCTATGACCCTATGTTAGCGTGCATTCCATTCACTTTGTGTATTTAATGTAATTTGACCTTGAATCAAAGAGTATTGATAACCGAATTGTTATGATAGTTCAAGTGCTTCATTATAAACAAAGTGTGATAAAGTGAGCCTCAGGAATTCCAGGCCTTGTTGGTTCTTAGGGTGGAAATTTTAGTCAACAAATTTCATAGCTCCAGACACATGATACAAATTCTACCACCTCCTTTATTTGTTGCTGTGCTGCTCATCGAGCAGGAAGGGTAAAGAACATGAGAAATAGGAGCAGGAGTAAGCTCGCTGCTCCGGGCCTCGCTCCCAGTAGTACGGCTGGGAATGCTGAGCTGCTCAAGCCTGCTCCACCATTCAGTAAGATGATGGCTGATTTTTGATCTCAACTCCACTTTCATGCCCAATCCCCATGTCTCTTGATTCATTTAGATTGCAAAAATATATTTTGATCTCAGCCGTGAATATGCTCAACGATTGAGCATCTACAGCCCTCTGGGATAGAGAATTCCAAAGATTCACAACCCTCTGAGTGAAGTACTTTCTCCTTATCTCTGTCCAAAGTGGCTGACCTCTTGTCCCAAGACTGTACCCCATGGTTCTAGGCTCATAACCAAGGGAAAACAGCCTCTCAGCATCTACCCTGTCAATCGTTCCAGAATCTTCTGTGTTTCAGTGAGGTCACGGGCTGGATTTTATTTTGGTGGTGGGGGTCCCGGTAACTGGCTGGAAGGTGGGGCAGAAGGTGTCGCCGCCTCGGCCCTTTATCGGACCCCTGGCCGAATTCAGCGGCAGGCAGACAATTAACTGCCTGCCATCAGGGATGCCAACTCTGTTCAGGGACAAGATCCCACCCAAGAGCTGCCAGCCAATCAGAGGGCCGGCAGCTCAGCAGTCCCAGCAGCACCACCAGGAGCGGTGGCCACTGCAGGAGCAGGGAGGTTGAAGGAGGCTCCAGAGGACAGATAAGAGGTCACTCAGGCAGGCCCCGGCAAGGCATTAGAGGAGTGTCATTACTGAGGTCAGGGGGTCTTTCAGGGGCAGGGGGCTTTGCCTCTGGGGAGGGGGCCTCTGTGGGCCACAGGTGCCTGATCAGGAGCGCTCCCCCAACAGCTAGAAGACTTCTCTATGCAGCGGCAGGCCCCTTCAACATTGGAGGCAGGAGGTGGCTCTTAATGGGCCCCTTAAGCGGCTCAATTAGCCTCCCAGCGGACTTCCCTTGGACAAAATGGCATGGGGGTAGGACAACATTGGGCACACCATCTGACACCACTCCATGCTATTGTGTCTGCCCCCCCCCCCCCCACCCCCACCCCCACCCCCATCACTTCCCAGCCCATCACCACAGGCCACTTAAAATTTCACCCGACCTAATTCTTCTAAAATCTAAAAAGTATGAGCCCATTCTACTCAATCTGTCCTCAGGGCAACCCTCTCATTTCAGTAATCAATCTACCTTCAGTGCACTCCTCTAAGGCAAATATATCCTTCCTGAGGTACAGAGACCAAAACTATACACAGTACTCCAGCTGTGGCCTCCTAAAGCCCTGTACAATTGCAGCAACACTTCCTTACACTTGTACTCCAACCACTTTGCAATAAAGACCTATATACCAGTTACCTTCCTAATTGCTTGCTGTACCTGTATGTTAACTTTCTGACTTTGAAGCAGATCAATCTAAATCAACTTCTTCATTGTTGCACATGTGTAATGGTTTGTTTTAAGTTGCAGGAGGGATATTAGCCCAATATAAATCTATGCTGTTACTACATAAGAAATTGGTTCAGCCCAACCAGTCCATCTTGGTGTTTATCCTCTACCTAAGCTCATATGCCTGCTCTGTTATTTTATCCCTTTATTTCCCTTTTGTGTAACCACCCATGAAACCTATTCTTAAATGTTGACCATGGATCAGGATCTTCTTACAAGCTGCTCCCACAACGTCATCATAACTTCTGCCGCTCTTCTTGCATAGGAACGGGAGCAGCTCTGAGGAAATTCACTCCCTTGGTCTCTGCTTCAATCACTGACTGTAATTCTGCTTAATGCAATTAAACTGCAGGCAAACCTAATGCTTTGGTTTTGTAATAGTGCCAGTGATGTTTGTTACGGACTGGTGGTAATGGGTATGGGTGGTTCCCACTGTTCACTTTTCCACTGCCCGCAATCGTGTTTTGTTTAAAATGATGAGTTACTCCCTAAGTTTGTTAGGGTCAAATAAACAGACAAATGACAGGTTTTCCTTGTAGGTTAAACAAAAGATAACTCACCCGTGCACGCATTCACACCCACACACACACACTCAAGAATAGATCGATAGAGAGAAAAAGGGTAAGATGTAATTCAAAGTGAGGTTGGTGTTTGTGGTTTACAGTAAATCTGCTGAAACTTCTCCAGAGGGCAGTCTCTTTTAAAAATGCAGGCCTAGGTGTTTGTAGTTTGAACTTGTTGAGGTGTTGTAGATTTTTGGTGGTTAAGACTTCAGACTGGAGGCGGTGATCACCTTCAGTTCTCTGTTGCAGCAAGTTTAAGTGTAGAATTTGCATCAGGGCTGTTTCTTCTTGCCTGGCTGGATCCTTCCACAGCCCTTGGCTGGACTGTTTTCTGTGATGTTCTTGTGATCGCTCTCCTTTCTCCAGAGGGCTACCTTTTAAAGTCAAAATTCAACACATTAGAATTTCTGTTTGTTGTGACCACGCAATGGACCAGAATGTGGAATCCATGATTAAATGTTGATGTCTGGATGGTCCATTTCGTTATGATATGGCTACTTCACATCTTTGTCTCAGAAGACCCATTCCATTCAGGAATGTCTCTTGATAGTTTCAGGATGGGTGTAATTAACACCTGTTAGTCTGGAATCTATCCTTTTGTCGTTTTGAGACATTGAGGCAGTTTTTGAATACACGGGCCAGATCATCTGACATTCAGCAGCCATCTTTGCAGCACATTGTCCACTTTTTTTTTTAAGGAAATGTCAATTTCAAGGAGTCCACGTTGAATGAAGTTTGTATCTTAAAAGTCAGGAATATGATATGTCTTTATTGGGCATGACATGTTCAAAAATTTTGGGAATTAGTCAGCACTGACAGTATTGTCAATGCTGGAGGCAGTGATTTTAATCAGTGAAGTCACCAGCCATGGAGAGAAGGGGAGAATGGATGATGTATGTTCATATAATGTTAAGTTTCCCAGCTTTGGTTGCCTGTAATGGTTACTTGCAGTTCAGATCAGTGGCAGTTTATAGGATCTGTCAGCCTGTTTATTGTCTTATTTTTAAAAATCTCCTCCACTCCATTCTAGATAGCTTCCATTTAATCTTGAATCTTGGTCCCCTCATTCTAGACCCCTCAGTCTTTGGCAAAAGTCTGTTTCTATCTGCTTTGACCCATCCCTTCATAATTTTAAACACACCACCCCTTCCTATCCTATGTTCTAATGAAAACTCTTGAAGTTACTGTAAAAGCCCTATCTTGTATCTTACAACTATGATCTTGGGCGGACCATGAATGTGGAGTTGCTTCATCATCCCAGCCTTAGTTCGATCCATTTTTAAATGCTAGTTATGTGACAAATTGAGTACTAAACCACGCAGAGCTGGACATGAAAGATATGATAGATATAGATAATTAGACAGGTGCAGTGCCACCCTTCGAGCTGAGAACTGATTCAGTGAGGGAGAGCTAGAGGAAGACCTTCCCTTTAAAGAGATTTGTGTCGCACACCTAGCATGAGGTGCTACTCCCTGGTGAGGCATAAACCTGTACAAAGGGCGGCATTAGAAAATAGCACACTCGCAACAAATTACAGGCAGAATTTTATACGGCATAAATTCTAACCTAAACAATACTCCAGGGTGTCTGATGATTTCCTTCCAGATGTGCAATGGGATGAGGTGATCCAGTAAAAGTGACTTCAGAAGAAACTTTGAATTCTGCTTATCTGCTTTATTCTGCCTTATATAGAATTACATGGAATTTTACAATCGTTGAAACAAGCCATTCAGCCTAATTGGTCTCTGTTGATGGTCATGTTGCACATGACCCTCCTCCCACCTTACTTCATCTAACCTTATCAACATACCCTTATATTCCTTTCTCCCTCATGTACTTGCACAGCTTCCCCTTAAATGCACCTCAGCCACTCCATATGGAGTGAGTTCCTCATTCTAACCACTCTTTAAATGAAGAAATTTCTCCTGAATTCCTAATTGGATTTATAAGTGATTACCTTACCTAATTTGGACTCACCTAAAAGTAGAAACATCATCTCTACATCTACCCTATCGTGCTTGTTTGTAATTTTGAAGATCTCTATTAGGTCACCTCTCCATCTTCTATTTCCTAGAGAAAACAGCCCTTAATACAATTAAATTGCAGACAAACCTAGTGCTTTGGCATTTGATAGTGAATGACAATGATTTTTAAAAATAGAAATAAGGAATCGTAATCCTTTTGGGAAATAGCCAGCCCAGTAAGGCATTGTTGATGTTGGAGGCTGTGATCTTGATCAGTAGTTTAAGTCACCGGTCTTGCAGAGGAAGGGAGCCAAGAATGGATGATGCATACTCTTACAATGTTTAAGTATCCCAGTTTTAGTCACCTGTAATGGTTATTTGCAGTTCAGACCAGCGATATTTTATCAAATCTGTCAGCCTGCTTAATATTATTCCAGTTGAAGTTTGGACTTGCGGACCTGAAACCATAATTAACGATGACAATTCTGCACCCCTGTGACCCCTTAGGAACAATCAAAAATGATGGTTTCAACCAATTTATCCAAAATGATACAAAGCTGCCCTGGGCTGTAATAATAGATGTCCTGAGTCAGCTACAGGCTGGAAAAAGTTCATAGGTCACTCGCTAGCAATTTTACTTTGAAACCATACTTAATTTTCGATTCTGGCGCAAAACTTGCTTAATGGTCTTTGCAGCTCCCTGACTTCACTGATCAGAGATCAGCTTCATTGGCATCTTTTAAGCTGGCTCCCAGTAGGAGTCCCACTAGCACCCCTTTGAGGGAAGGAGAGGAGAGAGAGAGAACAGGTTGGTGTGCAGGATGGTTTGTTCAGGTCTCAGGTTCCAACAACAATCATAAAAAGACTGGTTTCATGCAGAGGCAGTTGAAGAGGTGGGAGAAAGAAATAATTCACGCTTCAGAATCGAAAATTAAGTATGGTTTCAAAGTAAAATTGCTAGCGGGTGACCTGTGAACTTTTTCCAGCCTGGAGCTGACTCAGGACATTTATTATTACAGCCCAAGGCAGCTTTATATCATTCTGCATAAATTGGTTGAAACCATCAATCAATTACACTGTTGTAGGAGAGCCTCTTAAATTATAAATCCCTCCCATCTGACATAGCAGCACTGCACAGTTGGATACACCATTGTTCCCTCCACCCAGTGTTAACAAGGCAGTAATCACTGGGAAGATGCAAGACCAGCTTCATAATCATTTGTACCCCTCCCCTCCACCACCACCGCACCCCCCCCCCCCCTCCCATCACCACCACTCATCTGCCCAGCTCCCAAAATCAGGCTTAATGGGATTGGAAAGCCCTGGAAAATGTTTTTTGCAATGTGTTGGCTTAGCCTAGTGGTAGCACCCTTGCCTCTGAGTTCAGAAATTGTATATTCAAGTCCCGCTTCAAAGACTTCAGCACACGGTCTAGGCTGACACTTCAGTGCAGTGCTGAGGGAGTGTCGTACTGTCAAATGTGTTGGTGGGAGACATTAAACCAAGGTTCTGCCTGCCTGCTCATTTAAAAAAAAAAAAAAATTTAAGGCACTTTTCAGAGAAGAGCAGAAAGTTTTCGTGACCTGTCCAACATATATCCCTCAACCAACATCACCAAAACAGGTTAACTGGTCAATTATTGCTGTTTGATGTGAGTAAATTGGCTGCCACATTTGCTTACATTACAGCACTGTTTACACTTTAAAAGTAATTCATTGGCTATGAACTGCTTTTGGATAACCTGAGGTCATGAAAATCACTGTTTAAATCCAAGTCTTTCTATTTTAGTCAAGTATTAAAACTATATAATGAAAACAATTTGCTTTACAAACACTTCAGCTGAGTACAAAAGATTGTAGGTGATCCAGCTACAGCATAAAAAGTCAGCTCGGAAGAAAAATATAAAAGCAGATCCCAACTCACATTTCAATAATAAACCTGTGTTCTTCATTGAATAGAGTAACAGCCTATTGCAGTAGCAGGAGATTCCCCTTGCCAGCTAGTGTAACCTGTGTTTATATTCACAATGGGAGCTGATAATTGAAGCATTGACCAGATTTGTGTGTGTTTGTGTGTTTCCCAAATCTTTCATTGCTTCTCACTCTGTTTGCTTGCAACATCTAATCCTCAGTCTCTTATTATAGTCCCCTGCCTCAGTCGTTAACACTTCATCGGTGCTAAAGTTGTCTGCTCTTCAGGGTTTTTTTTTAAGTTTGACTAAGAGTTTTTGTTGAAGTCTAATTTGTTTTAAGGTCTTCCTTCCAAAACAGTTGGACAACAATTTTTCACTGCAAAGCCATTAATTTCAGCTTGCACCAATTAACAGTATAAGATTGAGTTTTCAGTTTATTGAAAGCAGTCATTTAGTTCTCAACTTACTTGGTATTTGAACAATAAAACATATACTTAATACTTTCACAAATACACTTCCTATTACTGCCCCTTATAGAATTACAAACTTTTCAAATGTTCTTTCCTTAGATAATTTGGGATTATTGCTCCTATGATCTGTTACCTTAACCCCATCATTCTTCAGTCTGCCTGACACCTGAAGCCCAGGCATGATTCTTTCTCCCTCTGCGCCGTCCCAACTATTGGGAGATGCAGCTTTCATTCTCCATTTGATGCATTTCAGTTTGGTGAGGCTCGGATGGGGAACTGTGCTGTTCTGTGCAATGTCAACATAGAACGTTGCACTTGCCACCCCAGCAGCACATAGTGCCATCCCAGCCCTTGGTTCAAACTGTAGCCCACAGTTCCCACTCTAGCACTTGGTACCACTCCTGTAGTCCGCATTATGCAGCCACACCAGATGTTACCATTTTATCATAGAATGTTACAGCACAGAGGAGGCCACTTGACCTAACATGCCTGCACCAATTGTTTGGTCGGTCTATCCAATTAATCCTAATCCCCATAGCCCTGGAATTTTTTTGCCTTCAAATCTTTATTCAATTCTCCTTTCAAAGTTACTATTGAATCTGCTTCCACCACCTTTTCAGGCTGTGCATTCCAGATCATCGCTACTCACTGTAAAAGATAAAGTTTCCTCATGTCACCTCTGTTTCTTCTATCAATCACTGTAAATCTCTCTCACTTGGTTAGCCATCATTTTGCCACAGGAAACAGTTTCTCCTTATTCTTTCAAGATTTTGAACACCTTCATCAAATATCCCTTTAACCTCGTTAAGCTTGAGTTCAATTGTACCGGCACAACGCAGGTCCAAAACTTATCTTACAGCTCCTTGACCTAATATAGCTCAATAATTATATAGGTTAGATGCTAACATTGTCAAGCAACTAAGAATTAAAGACAGCAAATATTATAAATGATGAACAAGCCCAGAAACTGGGTCTGTGTCAGCGGCTGCATTATTACAGTGCACTTGTGTGTTCTCCAGGGTGTGTGGCTGAGTACGTGGAGTGACAATGCATAACAGAAGCGGGAACAACAGCACAGTTGTACATCAGACCCCATCCTCATTAATGATCTGGAGAATATTTTTTAACTGCTTTTAAGCAGTGTGTTTTATTTTTGGAAGTGTGCTGGTTAGTGACTGAAAAAGATGAAGTAAGGCAAGTGGAAACAACTTTATCTTCCAGTAGACTTCATCTCCCAACGCAATGATAATTCTGAAAGGCATTGAACGTTTATTTGAAAATACATCAACCCAAGATTTAACTTCTTTGTGGAATGCCATTCCCAAAGTACAGGGCTTTCATGTGGCCTAGGGAGATGGTTACTATTGATTCATTCAGTTGGAAATTAGATAGATTTCCTGCAGCAAATAATATTTTGGATACAGCATATGAGTAATTTGAGACATGACATGGGGTAAGTTTAGCATCTTGGGAGGGGCTGGTGACTTTGGACCTATGGTTCCAAAAGCTGTCATGTTTGGGTCTTCTGTAGAATAATTAATAGAGATTGGTTGCTATGAAAGTCAACAACTCCATTCTCTTATCATTTGACTGCCCGGATGGTAAAAGGTGAGCTAGATGGACCTTGGTCTTTATTTTTTGTCTAGCAATTCCTTATATTACAAGATTACTGATGAACTTCCCTTTGGGTTTATTTTAAGACCTCGCAATAAGTATATTTCATAAGGAAAAGTCACATTAACAAATGAAAGGGCCAGCATTTATTGGCTATCCCTAGTTCCCTGAACTAAATGGCATGCTAGGTTACTTCAAAGGGAAGTTAAGAGTCAGCCACGTTGGGATGGGACAGGAGTCACATATAGGTAAGCAGGTTTCCTTCCCCAAACGACATTAGTGAACCAGCTCTCAAACATTCTTCACCCAGTCGTACTTCCAATAACAAACCTCAGTCCTGAACAGTGAAGCAATTATTCTTATGACGTTTTTGTAGCTAATGGCTCCGTCTTTCTTCTTCAGTTCACAGCTCATTTAGTCAAGCTGGGTTACCCACGCGTCTGCACCTTGGATGGAGGCATCAGCAAGATGAAGCCGACAGGGCTGCTAATGGTCCCTTCACCTCAGATCTGAATCTTTCCGCCTACAACATGAGGGGAAGATGGAGCAGATTGGACGTGGCTGAGACAGTGACAGCACCAGCATTGAAACAGCACAGGCACTCGAGACTAAAATCCCTCTCTATGAATCCCTAGCTGTGCATAATCAGTAACCTGTAGCGTAGTGACTCAGTCACTTGTAACACAGGTGATAATCTGCGGAACAGCGTTTTCTGATGTACAACACTGTATGAGTAGAGAATTACATCTAAGTGCCATTCAGCTAACAGACCCATTGTGAATCATATTTTTGAATGTTTGCACAAAAGTGAGACTGTGTTGTTGATTGTGAACGGTGATTTTAATGGAATATTCTAACACAATCTTTATTTAAATCTGAGACACCAAAAAAAACTCTTTATTGCCTTTTTAAAAAATTTTAATTGTGTCTGAAAGAGTGTAAAAATACTGGGGCGAAACTCTGCAATAACCTGTTTAGCAACTTAAGTTGACCTAAAGAGCCTTGATAGATCAGCCTGTATAGAAGGAACTAGGAAATATTTACATAAGCACTAGAATCACTGCCATTAAATTAGCATTTAATAAGGTACCCTATCTTACTCCTTAGTGACCAGCTAAGCACTGAAGAACCTTCCCCTCAGTGTAGTTGAAATATTTTCATTTCAGAGAATGCTAGCCCCACTAATTTTTGAATTGGATTTTTGTTTCAAGCTTTAAGCCTCACGAAACTGAAGGCCACTCATTGTTATGCCCTGTTGTAGGATGTGCTTTAAGTTGCCTGATACTGTAGTGCATGAGATTATTTGATTTCACCTCTTAAATACAGTTCCCAAAAATGTCACTGTCGAATAGAAAATCATTCCCAGTACACTTTGTAAGCAATGCTATATTTTGTGGCAGGGTCTAATAGTGCCTGACATCATGTGTGCTGCCTGATTTGCTAAAGCACTTCTGAAATATGGCAACCAAGATGTCCAAATATCTGTCTCCAAACTACTGATTTTGTTTGAGAAATCAGTTACGTGAGGAAATATGATACCAAGAAGCAGAATAATTCCACCCCCCCAAGGGCACTAGAAATGTACAAACTGGAGTAGGTCATTCAGTCCTTGAGTCTGTTCCACCATCCAGTTAGATCATGGCTGATCTGTAGTTCAACCCCATTTACCTGCCTTTGCTCTATGTGCCTTGATGCACACTATATGCACTTGGATGCAAACAGATGCAAAGAAAATCAAAGTAACCTTAAAGAAAGTTGCTTCCTCAGGGGACAAATGAAATCCCTCGAGAAATTTAAGTCTTGGTGGTCAGACCTCCTGCAAAAACAAAACCGGGAAGTGCAGCTATCCCACCAGACTATCTGAACTAACTAATGTTTGTGACCCGCATTGACATTTCAAGTGGCACAGATCCCCATGACACCAAATTTGGGATGATAAGAAGCTGCTGCTGTGAAATGTTCACTAAAGTTTTCTGTTGTACTGCTGTGACTGTTCAGGTGTATTTCCGTACAAGTTATTTAAGGTATGTAGTCGGCAGGGAACAGCAGAGTGATAGGCCACATAGTCCAAGTGTTTTCACAAAATGCACCATCAGTCTCAGCCAGGTCATTCTGGAAGAGCTGAGGTGAATTTCCTATAGAAGGGGTGCAAAAATCAGAGAATGGGTCCCGCTGTGTCGCACTTCAATCTTGCAATCTTGACCGATTCAGCTGCCAGTTTGTCATGTGGACTGGGACATGTACAGTACTAAAGGAAAATAGCTCAAAACGGGGAAGTGTATTCAATGGCTTAACATTCCTAAGATCTTCCTTGCATTCATTAACGCTGATCATGCTTCCTAATTCCCAGAGGATGATTATGTCAGGAAGAAAATGTTAAAGACTCATCAGAGAAAACTCAGTGGGTCAGTCAGCATCTGTGGAGCGAACAGGGTGAGCTAACCTTTCAGGTGTGGATCCTTCTGAGCAGGTGAACAGCATTTAAACAGGAACGGGACAAAGGGAGTGGATAAAAACACTCTAATTAGAGAGAAGAAATTGAATGACCTGTAAAGTCGCAATGATTCATAGTTACTGAGTACAATGAGCATGTGGGTTGAGAAAATTGGCTGCCAGGTTTCATAGTCTAGGGCAAAAAATCTGAGCAGAAAATTACCACCATTAAGTGCTGCAAACCCTATCTGAGGCAGAGATGGCAGTTACTTTTGATTGTGAGCTTCTAAAGGGAAGGAACATTGTCTGAGATTAGCATTTCTTACATAGTGTCTGAAAATAATTGTCGATTACTGTCTTAATTCTCATTCTTCTGCTAAGCTATGAAATGGGTGGCAACAGAGCAAAAATTGGATGGATGGCCTTTCGCCCTTCATTAGCTCCAGATTCTTCTCAGTGTGGCCTATTCCTGAATGAGCTATTTCTTCTGCCTGACAAAAAGACCGAATACAACCCTGTTTCAGGTCGCGATTTCCAGTGTTTATCAGAGCAGCAGCCTGGGGATTTTATCTTCCCTTAGTAGTTACTGTACAGTCTAAATGCCAGTGAACAATGGAAGCTTTGTATGAAGTTTCTCCTTCCATAATCATGGCTACCGCTGAGAAAACATAACTTGTTGTTTGAGCATAGCAAGGATTATCAGGTTTGGATGCAATGAGTCAGGGCTTTGAACTGCAATCTAAAAAAGCAGCTGCAGTTTTGAAGAGTAAATGCTCTGAGGATTTCAGTAAGTGTGTTTTTAATTGACTAAAGTACAACCTCCAGAGAGATTCCACGTCAGCGTTTAATATGTAATCATGAATCTTGAAGGTTAGTGACTGAAATTTTTCACATTTGAGACATAGGAATGTTCAGAGTTTTTTATAATGTGGGACCTCTGAGAAGCTCTAACGAATGGCTGTTTAGTGAAGTAAGCATTCATTTTAGAGTCATAGAGTCGTATAGCATAGAAAAAGGCCCTTCGGCCCACCGCGTCCATGCCAACAATAATGCCTATCTATACAAATCGCACCTGCCTGCATTAATTCCATATCCCTCTAAGCCTTGCTCATTCAAGTGCCTGTCCAGATACCTCTTAAATGTCGCTACTGTTCCTGCCTCCACCACCTCCTCAGGCAGCTCATTCCAGATACCCACTATTCTTTGTGTTGCCCTGTTATTTCAGTCTTCACATAAAAGTGAATAGGCTATTCTCCAAAAGGAGACAAAGCACATTGTGGGGTGGGACAAAAAGCAGAAAATGCTGGAAGACCTGCTGAGTATTTTCAGCATTTTCTGTTTTTGTTTCACATTTCCACTATCTGCAGTATTTTGCTTTCCATTGGTGGGTTGAGAGGGCTGCCTTGGTTATAAAGTTTGGCACCATATTGGTAATGACGCTTCTCCAACATGTTCATGGGACTTTTTCTGTTCAGTGACCCTCACCACCTCATGGTCAGCTGATAACTTACAGGCTTGGATTTTGCAGTCAGTGGCGAAGGGATGGCCTGCGCCACGAACCTCAAGAAAAGCTGCACATAAAGATTTCCCTTATTCCAATCTGACTTTTAATCCAGCTCCATCTATAGGGAAATTGTGTCACAAGCAACATTGACGTCATCAAGCAGTCTAATCCAATCAGATTGAAGAATTCCCACTGACATCAAACTAGGAAGTAAAAACCACAGATTATAATTCACTTTTTAATCGTTTTACAGAAGGAAAAGATTGGGAAATACACGTGGGATTAAGGTTGAAACAGAAATATCAAACAAACTTTAAAAACAAATCTTTAATATTTTAAGAATCATAGCATTTTTAAATGTTACTGTGAGGGAATGAGATTCCACACTTGTAAACATAGTTATTCAGATCCAGAGGGGTTGTTCAGCAGTAATTATGACTTAGCACACTATTAAAAATGCAATTATACCTCAGTAACCAACCTTAACATTGTCAGTATTTTTTACAGCAAGAGTAGTTCATCAAAAGTTGAAATTCACGTCAACAGTAGGTTAATAGGTTCGGCACAACATCGTGGGCCGAAGGGCCTGTACTGTGCTGTACTGTTCTTTGTTCTAACTCACTGATTCTATGTCGATTACATCTGTGAGGGCTGCTTCAGCGCACCTTGTGGAGGAGCAGGATGTCATTGACAGCAACTTCTGGATTTTTGCAGTTAACTGTGCATGTGCAGATGCCAGAAGTTGCTGTCAGTTTTTCACAGTAATGAACGCGTGCGCTGACGGTTTCGCTATCACTGCAACTGCAAATTGTTAATAGCAATTGTGTTGCTACTCCACTCATGAAAGCAGTGACCCATGTGGCACTGGCATCTGCATTAATCAGGCAGTGATTCCATACTTACAGTCTCCTGATCTTCGGGAGGCTATTCTCCCAGGAGGTGGGACAGGATATTTTAAATATTTCTTTTCAGTTTTGTAACGACGTCGACTTTGACTTCCGGGATAGGGCGTGCTTTGTCGCTCTCACGTAAGTTGATCAGTTGTCCTGCGTTTTATCTATTAATGCCTTGCACCAATTGACTCATTCTCAAGTCAGACCTCGTTTCAGCATCTCCACACCTCATGGCTTCTTTCCAATGCCCGCTGTGATGGATATCCTGTAGCACATGTGAAGCTGAACTTGTGCTTAACTCGGTAATAGAGCCTGAAATTTCGGATAGTCATCTTTCTAATGTGCACGAGTTCCCTTGGTACACAATATTGAGAAGCTAGAAACTCCGATTCGTCAAAAAGATACAGCTGTAACTCAGATCCAGTACAGGAATACAGGAATGGTGCTAAATAACACCCAAGTCTAGGGTTGACTCAGAAGGCCTGGGAGAGGGGCCAAGGACCTCTGATGTTTATTCTTCGCACATTAGATAATTTTGAACAGTAATATCTGTTCATCAATTATCCCTGAAGTCTTCTCTTGATTGCCAATGGTCTGTGGCACATTTTTTTATTTAGAGATACAGCACTGAGTCTGTGCTGACCATTAACCACACATTTACACTAATCCTACATTAATCCCATTACCCTCTCACATCCCCACCTTCCATCAATTCCCCTACCACCTACCTATACTAGGGGCAATTTATAATGGCCAATTTACCTATCAACCTGCAAGTCTTTGGCTGTGGGAGGAAACTGGAGCACCCGGAGAAAACCTACGCAGTCACGGAGAACTTGCAAACTCCACACAGGCAGTACCCAGAATTGAACCCGGGTCACTGGAGCTGTGAGGCTGTGGTGCTAACCACTGCACCACTGTGCTGCCCTCTGGATGTGGGATGTTGTTCTCTGGATGTGGGAAATGCTGGCAAGGCCACATCCTGAGTTTCCTGAGAAGGTGGTGGTGGGCCGCCTTCTTGAACCATTGCAGTCCTTGTAGTGATGGTGGTCTCACAAACCTGTTAAGTAAGGATTTCCAGGATATTAACCCAGTGCCATTGAAGGAAGGATGGTTTGTGATCTGAAGGTGATGACGTTCCCATAACATTGCTGTTCCCCTCCCTCTCTACCGCAGAGAAGAGCAGAAGTGCTTACAACAATGAAATTTATTCATTTCATAGAATCGTAGAATGGTACAGGACAGAAGAGAAGGAGGCCATTCAGTCCTCCAAGCCTGTGATAGCTCTTTGATCAGCTAGGCAATTAGTTCCTTTCCCCTGCTCTTTCTCCATATACCTGCAAATGTTTTCCCATTAAGTATTTATCCAATTTCCTCTTGAAAGTTACTGTTGAAACTGTCACAACAACTCGCTGTGTAAATTTTCTTTTCCTAATGTCAGCTCTGGTTCTTTTGCCAGTCACCTTAAATCTGTGTCCTCTGGTTACCAACCCTTCTACCACTGGAAAAAGTTTCTCCTTATTTACTCTCTCAAAACTAATCATGATTTTGAATTCCACTATCAAATCTACTAACCTTCTCTGCTCTAAGGAGAACATCTCCAGTTTCTCCACTTAACTGAAGTCCCTCATCCCTGATACCATTCTAGTAAATATCTTCTGCCGTTCTGACACTTTCTCATCCTTCCTAACTCTGTGATATCCAGAATGTTCCAAATCTTTCCTCATCGCTAAAATTCTCCAGTCCTGGCGACATCCTGGTAAATCTCCTCTCAAGTGCGATTGCATCCTTCCTGTAATGTGATGACCAGAACCATAAGCAGTACCCTAGCTGCAGTCTAACTTGCATTTTATACCATTCTAGAATAGCCCCTCTTATATTCTATGCCTCATCTAATAAAGGAAAGTATACCCTATGCCACCTTAACCATCTTATCTACCTGTCCTAGTATCTTCAGAGAGCTGTGTTTGTACACGCTATGTATACCTTAGCATGAATGCCTTGTGTTCATCAGAATAGCCTTTGTGATTCCACTTAGGCTAGTTGTCATTGGCTTTTGCCTTATACTGCTCATCATGTACAAGTCATGTCAGTTGCCATGTATACCTTGTGTTCATTGTCACACATACTTTATATTCACTATGACCTGTAACCTATGGCCCGAGGTCATTTTCAGGATGGGTAGAGTTAGTTTTTCGGGAGTCATATTAAAGTACTCTTGGAATTCCCCAAATTATAAGATAACAAGGTATTTAGAGATGAGAAAGACAATTCCGCCTATCTTAATTCATCCATCCAGAGAAACCCTAACATCCTCCCATTGTAGTATCCAATTTTTTATTGAATAATTCTGGGGGCATTTTGCCTCCCTTGGATGCTGTGCCAGTCAAGTGTGCGATTTTGTCCTGGACATTGTCGAGCTTCTTGCGTGTTGCTGGAGCTTCACTCATCAGGCAAGTGGAGAGTATTCCATTACACTCTTGACTTATGCCTTGTAGATGGTGGAAATGCTTTGGGGAATCGCGAGATATGTCATTCGCTGCAAAATTCCCAGCCTCTGACTTGCTCTTGTGACCACAGCTGACCCGGTTAAGTTTCTGATTAATTATAACCTCCGGGATGTTGATGGTGTTGAATATCTAGGGGCAGCGGTTGGATTCTCTCTCATTGATATGGTCATTGTCTGACACTTGCTACTTATAGTTCCAAGCCTGAATGTCATCCAAGTCTTGCTGCATGTGGACACAGAAAGCTTCAGTATCTGAGGAGTTGCAAATGGTACAGGACACTGTGCAATCGTCAATAAACATCCCCACTTCTGACCTTAGGATGAAGCTGCTGAAGGTGTTTGGCCTTAGGTCTCTACCCTGAGAAACTCCTGCAATGGTGTACTGGGGCTGAATTCGATAACCTCCATCTTCCTTTATGCTAGCTATGAAACTAACCAGTGGAGAGTTTCCCACTGATTTCCATTGACTTCAATTTTGTTAGGGTTCCTTGATGCCATACTCAGTCAAATGCTGCCTTGATGTCAAGGACGGTCACTCTTGCTTCACCTCTGGAATTCAGCTCTTTTGCCCATGTTTGGACCAAGGCTGCAATGAGGTCTGGAGCTGAGTGGCTCTGGCAAAACCCAAACTGAGCAGGTTATTGGTGAGCAAGTGATGACACTATCAATGACAACTTCCATCACGTTGTCGATAATTGAGGTTAGACTGACGGAGTGTTAGTTGTCTGGATTGACAGGACCTACCTGGGCAATTTTCCACTTTGTCAGGGACTTGCAGGTGGTTTCATGCGAGGCAGTATTTTATTATTAATGACCATTGAAAGTGATAAGATTATTTAGTTCTGAATATAATAACAACATTCGGGGCTGCTTTATTCATTGAACATTATCCCATATCCCGCCCGCCCTGATAATTTCAATCCTTCTCCACCCCCACCCCCTCACCCAACCAGTGTCTCGCCTCAGAACTCCAAAAGGAGTTTCGCAGGCGCGTGCGTTGCAGCTGGCGGCCGTAAAATTAGCATGGGACAGCCGCTGGGAGCAGGTAAGGATAATTAGCATTTTGTTTGAATTGATTTAAACCTGAAAATAAAGCCCTGCTAGTACCACACCGAGGCCTCGCCACCACCTGTAAAGTGCAGCGGGGCCTTCGGCATCGTGGATCATGGAGGGCCTCTCCCGCAAGTATTTTATGTGCCCCACCCACCCACCACGACCCCTGACACTGAGGAGCTGGTAAAATTCAGCCCATGTTGTCCCAATACAGTTGTGTATATTCACAAGCAGTAATATATCCAGAGTAACATCAAAAAATTCTGGGAAGGAGGTCATATGTGGTATGAATTCATCTTTTCTCTGTCAATACCCAACTGACCTGCTGTGCATTGTCAACAATTTCTGCTTGTACCTCAGGGCTTGAACAGACATTTTTTTTTTAAAAATCTTGCCAGTGTATACAAGGCCAATTAGACCACCAGCTACCACCACTGCCACGCACACACCCCGCTCCACCCACCCACAACTCACCTGTAGAGACCCTACCAGCAACCACCCACCAGACCAGCCCCCAGAGCTGAGATTAGCAAATTCAGGCCTTGGATTGAACCCAGATCCTTCCTGGTGTATATGGATCAGCTCCTCAATGGGATAAAAATACAGGAATTTTATTTCAAAGTATGAATTGCTGGCAGGAAAATGGTCCAAACGCTACTGTTTACTGAGGCATTGGCTGTGGTTATACAGCACAATCACAGTGAGGGACCAGAAATTGGGGCAGAACCCAGATTTCTGCCCTATTGAAAGTCCAAAGTGGATAGGGGTGTGCCTATAATGTGCCTGGCCACAAATGTAAATGAGGATAATGTCATAATATATTCCTTATTGAACTAATAATCCAGAGAACTGGGAGTTCAAATCCCACCATGACAGCTTCAGTATTTTTTTAATCTGTCAAAGTATCATTAAAAACTCATTTGGTTCATTAACATCCCTTTCAGGAAGGAACCTGCCATCCTTACCCAGTCTGAGCCTAGATGTGATTCCAGTCTCACGCCAACGTGGTTGACTCTTATCTGCCTTCTGAGTGGCCTACCATGTCCATTCATTTGTATCAGACCCACCAATCACCTTCTTACAAGCAACTAGGCTTTGGCAGTGAATGCTGGCTTTGCCAGTGACCAATGCATTTTTTAAAAGCAAGCAACACTGGATGTCCGCGAGTTTCCAGCACTCATTATGACCAGGTGCAGAACAATGGGAGAGGGAGTTCAAACATTCAATGGCTGGTTTCATATATGCAATCACAGCAATCATTTGTGTTGCAAAAACAGGACGGAGAAGGTGAGAGGTATTTGAAAAGAGAAACGATGTTTGTTCTGGAGCCCGGTGGGGTTGTTGGTGCCGCAGCAAATTTCCTCCTCCTTTCCCCCCTACCCCCACTCCCCTCCCCACCTACTCCATGCATTTCCCTGGCTTATAAGCACCTTAGTTCATCAAAAACATCACCGGCACAAGATTTTTAAAACAGCTGGGGCATTTCCAGCAGGGTCAGGGTTGTCGAGAGTGGGTGGGCTTCCTTTCTCCAGCTCTGCTTCTCACCTACAGCTGCAGGACTGTCAGGGGCATTAGTATTCAAGGACTGGTAATATGTACCATTGAGCTGGAACCTTTCAACAATGAGACCAGACACCTTTGCACATGTTGGTTTTATTACAAAAAACAGAACTTTTTTTTCCCTAAAAGCCCCTCTGGTGTCTGGAATAGCTTTTGCCGAACGATGACAAGATTAAAACGAAAGAAGACTTTCAGTCGTGAACTTCATAAAGAAATGCCATTCCCACCCGTATTAAATATTCTGTAATAAATATCTCATCGCCCACTCACGGCCTGTGTTGGACATTCGCTGATTATCTTTAACGAGAGGCAATTGCACTTCAAAGATCAGCTGACAATGAGCAAGGTAAGCAGGGGAAGAATATAAGTTCTGAAAAAATCATTTACTAATAAAATATGACAGCAAGAAATAATAAATGAAGCCTCTAAATAGTACAAGCACCATTGTAAAAGTTGTGCCTTAGGAATCACAAAGTGAGCTCTGGGCTTGAGTGCCGCCCAGTGCTGTTATGGGTGTTGTTTAACATGGATTATTAAACAAGTGAACAAAAACCAACATAGAGGAGGAACGTATTCGAGGAATGACCCTACTGATCTGAATGATCCCATTCTCAAGCTACCATGTAAACAGTGACTAAGGTGTGGGGAAGGGGCACAGTTGCAGCCTTACTATAATAGTGTAATGGGGCCTGTTTAAGAGTAATACAAACAAAGCCAAGACGAGGGATTCCTCCCATCCATACAGGACTGGCGTCCTGCATCCTGGTTACTGAGCAAGAGCCATTATGATTTGAAAATATCGCTATGCTCCTCCTAAATGGAAAACAATCAGTTAAAAAAAAATACTGCATTACAAAAAACGAGCATACTTAATGTTTATTCTCCAGTTTTGTAGCAGTGATTCTGTGGCCTTACAAAATGGGGAGTAAACTGCACATTCTGATTTGTTAATACTGCCATCTTACAAAACACTGCTACAAACCCTCTAATAGCTGCCTGCAAAAGCTTGTAGAAGTACATGGTGTAAAACAATTTTTCCCTGCAATGTTATGTACAGTACTATGGAGTATCTCAACAAATACAGATAGTTTCAGTAAATACTAGATCAGATAAACGTTAATTTTAAATAGAGAGTGAGACAATAGCCTAAAACAATATAAATTCATTTACACTTCAGTACATTTTTGGGTGGTTATGGGGGCTGTTAATGAACAGTCCATACATACATCATAGGTGAGATCCTGGACACTGCAGGGCCTTCCTCACCCCTAGCAATGACACTAGTGCTTTCCCATTGTTGCAAAGTTTTTTACATGGGGGGAGGGGGTGCAGGGAAGGTGGGGAAGAGCCACCCTTCAGCTTTAAGCTGAGACAATAGTGGGAGCAATTTAACAGAAGTCCCCTGCTTCTTGCCTGTAATGAGGCAGAGGGCATTAAAATATACAGCTTCCCACAAGGCCTGTGTGATGTTTGCAATTGGTGTTGGGAAGGAGGAGAGAGGAGGTGGGTCATTTTAATTGACTGTTGAGAGGAGTCTCTTATAAAACAGCAAAGAGGTTCTCTCTCACCCTCCACTACAAATCCGGGGTGGGGTCGGTCTAACGTTAGACATGGAAATTTCCGGAATGGCAGTGACTTGGCGCAAGGTTCAGTTTGTATGAGAAGTCTCCTGTCTGAGGCACAACACTTGCCAGGACTACCCTTTGGGAGGTTTTCAGACAGCGGTACCGAACCCGGGTAATGAACTACACAAACAAGATTCGTTGGGTTTCAGGTGTTACTGGCATCCAGCCAGGCCACATCCTGCTATCCCACGTAATGTAGTAACATGTTGATTAACTAGGAAAAGTTGTGTTCAAATCAGCGCCTCTTAATCTTTGGCGATTTTATAGCCACATTCCTCAGCATTACAGGAGCACAGATACACATAAGGTAAGGTTTAATAAAAATGCTGAGTTTGTTTGAAGGTCTTGTGCCTTCAGAGGGCCTTGTCTAGGGTAGATTGGCTCCTAGCTGCAATTTGTGCAAACAAAGAGAATGGCAGCCTGCTGTTAAGTCTCTCCCTTCACATCCAGTCCTCACACAAGTAGAGGGGGAACGGGATGGAGTCCCTTTAGGAGTGGCTCTCTGTGTTTTACTATTGTCTCAGAGTTTTTCCAGAGCAGTGGCCTTTCTGCAGGCTGATATCGTCCAGGCTGATCTCTCCTCTCTTCTTCTCTCGTACCCCTTTGAAGATGACCTAGGAGAAAGCAAGAGAGAGAGAGACTGGTGTGAAACTAGTTCAGTGAAACTCACTGAGCCCTTGTATTTTCTGCTAAAGCAGTTTATGCGGCCCGCATTCCCCACAGCTGCACATTCACTTTGAAACTAATCTGCAAAACTATGCACTTGAGATTAGCTTTGCCTCACCATTTGAATTGGGTTTTGTCTCACTTATATCTCCAAAGGCATGCGCCCAACCTTCCTAGGTGTATTCTCTCTTAAAAGAATATTTCTCATCAAAAAAAAATTATGAACTGCTGAAGGCTGAGCACTATTAACTCCTTGAGTGCTGAATTGTGCAGTTTCCTTAAGAAGATATGAAGAGCCTTTCCTCCAATGCTGGTTCATACTAGAGTAGATCCCAACAGGAATTGCAATCTTCAGGTATCTCACCGAACTGGCAGGTCAGCCAAGACAAAAAGGGAGACATTCTCTACAGAACAGAGTTCTGGCGGGGCGGGACTTTCGTATTCTCCACCTTATCTGTCCCAGCCCCAACCCCATTTTCCTGGGATACAACGTTGGATTCCCATCATTAAGAGGGGACATTGCTTCAGCATCAGAAGATCCAGCGAGGGACCTTAAAGTGGCAGTAGATTGGAAACCAAGAGCCACTGAAGGCCTCAGCGAAGACCAAACTGTCAACAGGTAAATCACTGGGAACAAATGGAGGGAGAGGAGGCCACTGCAAGGCCTCAGGGGAGTGACTACTCCTTTTTTGGAGCCCCCTGTCATTGCCCCATGGTTGTCCTAGGCTACAGCGATAATACAGACAGAAAGAAGGGGCATCCTCTGGGCTCTGTGTCATCTCCATTGGGGAAGGTGTGGGCTCTGGAAGTTCCAGTAGAGGCAGGAAGTCAACCATCGGCATTGCTGCCACATGTTCCCACCATTTCTCCCATATATCTGCCCCAATTGAATTCCCTCCTGAAACATCATTGGTAACGCTCCCATGAAGCACCTTCGGATGGTTTACTATGTTAAAGATGCTGTATAAATGCAAGTTGTTTTTGTTGTTGGGAATACCTCTCCTCCGTCCAAGTGTCAGGTTGTAGGAAGGTTCCCAGTTGAGCCTCCTATCCAACACCCATACTATTTTCCAGCAGGAGTCACTGCATCACAATCAAGAGAGGAAATCCTGACTAATTGTCCCTCTCTCCCCTAAGGTCTCGGAGGTCAACTGTAGCCCAGCTAGCTCCTCCCCATCACCACCTTAGCATGGAATGGGAATCAAACATGAATAGGGGAGGTAGTGGTAATGTCACTGGACTAGTAACCAGAAGCCCAGGCAAATGCTCTGAGGACATGGGTTCAAATCCTACCATAGCAGATGGTGAAATTTTGAATTCAATTAATAAATATGTAATTAAAAGCTAATCTAATAGTGGCCATGCAACCATTGTCAATTGTTGTAAAAAACCCATCTGGTTCACAAATGTCCTTTGGGGAAAGACGACATGTGACTCCAGACCCACAGCAATGTGGTTGATTCTTAAATGCTCTCTGAACTGGCCACTCAGTTCAAGGGTAACTATGGATGAGCAATAAATGCTGGCCTAGCCAGTACGCCCACATCCCATGAGCAAATAAAAAAAGAAGACCCTTGTCCCATAATGGGTGTTACTTACTCATCCATATTGAGTTCCTAATCTACTGTCTCTGATGCCAATTTGCTAATTTGATTACATGGTTTCTTGATTACAACACACTGTTAATCTGAACAAGCAAAGAATTGTCAACATCTCAACAAATGTGGCATAATCTGACATTCTCAGTGGGCTCCTGTCACTTTCCTCCAATTTAAGGAAGGAACCTGAGCCCCGGTGTTATGTTTGGAACTGTTCACATTGACTCCAGCCTGACCAACCTCCGAGGAATGTGTTTCTCCAATTCTAGCCAGTTGTGTATCCCCGATTTCTTTCACCCACTATTGACGGCCATGCCTTCAGCTGTCTGGGCCTAAGCACTAGAATTCCCTCCCCACCGCTCGCTTCTTTTAAGATGCTCCTGAAAACCTACCTGTTTGACCAGGCTTTTGGTCACCTGTCTTAATATCTGTTTATCTGGCTCAAATTTTATCTGTTACCTTTCTTGTGAAGCACCTTGGGCTATTTTCCTTTGTTAAAGGCTAGACATAATGTAAGTTGTTATTGTATATGATGGCTGGGTCATGGTTTACAGTGCGCGGACGGTGTTGGTTAAATCAATGCTTAGCACATCTGCCTTTGAATGGCATTTCCTCCATGGTGGACTCGCTCCCCGCCCCCAGGTGCTTGTCTGTCCAAAGCCATTGGCACTTTCTGGAGGTGACCAGGTTACTTGACCACCTCCTAGCACTCAGCATTGACCAGTCACAGGCAGCACCATCTACTGTTATTACGGTAACTAGTTTGAACACCTGACCTGACATATGTAGAGCTGATTCAAAATGGAACAGGTAAATATATGAATAACATGGAGCGAAGGGTTACTTAGAAATAGCACAGGCATTAGGTGGAACAGCATGTCAGAGATAACGTACTTCCAGTAAAATCAGCTAAGGAACCAATTTTTGCACCGTCAATTTGCTGCAGGAACAGGCAGCTTTGATGTTTCAGCAGACTGCATTGAGTTAAAATCAAGATAAGGAAACAAAGAGATTTATCAAATTTGTACTGGAATGTTTTCTCAGAAACATGCACTCTAATCGTGTGATATTTCCTATGGCTTTTTTGATAAGTGAACAAAGACTACGGACTTGTGCTAACTGGAAATCTGCCAATCTATAAGATCTGTGGCCTGGCTCCGTGCAACCATCCAGATTCAACTTTGTTCAACACTTCATCCCAGTACATCTCCCTCTGATTTTGTCTGTTTATTTCATTTATTTCTTTTAAAAAAATAACTTTGTATAGCAATTCTCATGGCCTCTCGGCATCCTAAACACTTCACCGCCAATGAAGTACTTTTGAACTTAGTCATTGTTGTTGTGGATGAATATGTTGCAGCTAACCACTGCACAACAAGATCCCAGAACCATCAATTAGATTTTTTTTTAAACTTATAGGAACAGGAGTAGGCTATTTAGCACCTTGAGCCTGTTCCGCCATTCAATGAGATCATGGCTGATCTGCGGCCTAACTCATTATCCTGCCTTTTCCCCATGCCCCTTAACTGTGTGGTGGCGTTGGTTGAGATGTTGGTCAGGACATCATAAGAACTAGCCTACTCTTCTTTGAATTGTACCATGGGGTCTTTTATACCCACCTGAGAGGGCAGATGGGGCCTCGATTTAAATTCTCATCCTTCTGTTCAAATCCTTCCATGGCCTTGCTCCTTCCTATCTCCATAACCTCCTCCAGGCCTATAACATTCCAGCAACTCAGCATTCCTCCAATTCTGGCCTCCTGTGCATCCCTATTTCCTTTGGCAAACCATTGGTGGCCGTACCTTCAATTGTCTCGGTCCTAAGAGCCGAAATTCGCTCCTGCGAATAAACATCTCCTGCTCTCTACCTCTCTCTCCTCCTTTAAGACTCTCCTTAAAACCTACCTGTTTGACTAAGCTTTTTATCACCTAATATCTCCTTATGCAGCTCAGGTCAAATTATATCTGATAATGCTCCTGTGAAGCACCTTAGGATGTTTTACTTTGTTAAATGTGCTATATAAACGCACATTGTTGTTGTTACGAATGATGATATATTCAACAGTGATAGCTTGTTCCATACTGGAATGAAGTGTCCACCAGCTCAAGTCTTAGAGTGGGACTGGGAAAGGCTTTGTTTTTCCTTCCCCTCTGTACATTCGTCCTTTGTAAACTTGCATTGCGTGTACTGACTTTATAGGGTTGCCTCCCTATGCTTTTGCAGATGAGACCCTGCATGGTAAATAAGGTGTGCCACAACCATTAAAGGCACAGTGACGCCCCTTGGAGAGGGTTTCCCCGGCAACTGTTGAGTGTCGGCAGTGACAAATGCAAACTGCTGCTGCCTGCAATACTTAAACTGGGTGTGGCATTTTGGTTCTGATCGCAGGCAGACTGTGAACGCCCTTAAACCCACTCAACAAAACTGTGCAAATCTTAGATTTTGCATCGTTTCCCTGCTATTGTATATTGTGTAGGGACTGCTGAATAGTGGCAATTCTGTAAAATAAATGGGGTGTTAGACATCAATGTTTAACCTTGATTAATGAAAGCAATGTGCTCCGTGATTAGGTCTGATTGTCTTCCACAAGTCAACTTGACACAGAGGTTCCTGGCGCTTGAAGAGCTCTGGTGCTAGGGGTTTGGGACAGAGCCCAGTTATGCTGGGAATTTCACCGCATTTTCTGTGGCCCTTTAAATTCTAATGGGAGTGTGGCTGGATCTTTTTCCTGCCCCACCCAACCCGACCATCCCCTCACGTAAAGGGGGCATGTCCAGAGGGAGTGATGAGTTCACAAGCTCTCCTAGGAAATCCGCTCTTTACATTGTCCATGAAAATTAGCACAACTGAAAGCTGCCTGAATTTGCACTAAGGGCCTTAAGAAGCCTTGAACCATTAGGTGGCAAAAGTAATCAATTCCTGAGGGGATTGATTATCTTCTTGAAGAGGCCGGCTTACTCCACTGGTAGCAGAAGAATGGAAGGGAAGAATGCTTTCAGCCCCCACTGCCCGCCATTGTATTGACAATCAATCTGGCACTCCAGCTGGTGGCTCAAGGCAGTCGATACGCATTTCCCACCCCAGCTATGCAAATGACCCCCAACCCCTAAATTTGAGAAACGGTCTCCCTGCCTTGGAGCCAGGGCGGATATAGCTGGCGCTCTGAGGTATTTGTGCCATCTGAGAGCCCCCTGAGGAATTTCTGAACCCTGTGTGCAACTACTGTTCATGGTGCACCTGTTAGAACGGCCAGTCCATAGTTTTTAAATCCATGTTCTGTTTAAATCTAACAATGCTCACATTCTCGAGGCCTGGTCCTTTCAGCGTGAACCGACTGGTCCTCCAGCCATGCCCTCTGTTCCTCTCCCACAGGACATGCTCATAGATGCCGTTTCTCTTCACAAACACCTGGATCTTCCCGAGAGAGTCTCCAGACAGTTTGTGCCTGAAGGTAAGACAAAGGTTTCCGGGATGTGATGTCCGTCCCAGCGCAAAGACAAGATGGGCCACTTCCCTCCATTTGTTGTTAGAACCAAGAAGAGTCAGATACCAACCGCGACCTAAAAATACAACCAGTAGAGTTAATTGAACTCGGTGCCTACAAGGAGTCAGAGTTACAATGGAAGAGGTGTAAGGATGGGTGAGTGGACATTGCAACCCAAAATTTGATCACACTCTAGAAAGAACTTGCATTTATATAGTGCCTTTCTGGATGTCCCAAAGCACTTTATAGCCAGTGGTTACTGTTGCAATGTAAGCAAATTACACACAGCAAGGTCCCATAAATAGCAATATGTTAATGACCAGATCATCTGTTTTAACCCCGTTGTCGAGGGATAAATATTGGCCAGGACCTGGCAAAACGTCCCTGCTCTTCTTCAAATAGTGCCATAGCGTCTTTTACCTCCACCTGAGAGGACAGACGGGACCACGGTTTAACAACTCATTCATAAGACAAGACCTTCGAATGTGCAGCGCTCCCTCAATACTGTGCTGGGTGTGTCAGCCTAGCTCTTGTGCTTACTTCACAACCTTCTGACTCGAGTGAAGAATGTTACCAACTGAATGGACACACTGCCTGAATGGAACTCATGGCCCTGGCCAATACATCCACAGGCCAAGGATGTATGGGATCTTCAGGGGGTCATTATAATTGCCTGCCTCTGTTTCTTGGCCTTGTACATACCTGGGTGGCCCTTGAGAGGGACCATATGGTGCCTTCTAGTACATTCATTGTCTTTGTTACCTCTAGACTCCCAACTTGCACCCCCTGTAAACTTTAGCTCATCCAATGCTGTCCATATCTTAGTTCAAACCAAGTCCAATCATCAACGTTCCTGCAAAATTTTGTTGTACATGGCCAATTTCTCAATTGTGTGGTACCTTTAAATTTTTTTTGTGCAGTTATCCAAGCATGGTGTTTAATACAGAACAAGCCTAGCACAGTACCTTCCATGCTGTTGTGCATCCATGCATGCGGCAGCTTCCAGAAATATTGCCCATCACCCCTGTGCTCGCTGACCTACATTGGCTCCTGGTCCAACAATGCCTCGATTTAAATTCTCATTCTTGTTTTCAAATCCCTCCATGGCCTCACCCCTCCCTATCTCTGAATCGTCCTACAGCCCTCCGAGATCTCTGTACCTCCCTAATTCTGGTGTCTTGTGCATTCCACGATTTTCATTACTCCACCATTGCCAGCAGGGTCTTCAGCTGCCTAGGCCCCAAGCTCTGGAATTCCTCCCTAAATCTCTCTGTCTCTCTATCAGACTCTTCACCTTTAAGACTTTGATGGCTTAGATGAAGAGACAGATAGTAATGCATCTATGTTTGCTGATGATACAAAGCTAGGTGGAAAGGTGAGCTGTGGGAAGGACACAGAGAGGCTGCAGACAGGTTAAGTGAGTGGGCAACAAGGCGGCAGATGGAGTATAATGTAGGGAATTGCGAAGCTATTCACTTTGAATAGAAAAAGAGTAAGAATAGAAAAGCAGAATTTTTTTAAAAAGGTATGAAACTTTTAAGTGATGCTGTTCAAAGAGACTTAGGTGTGCTTGTGCAAGGAATGCAAAAAGTTAGCATGCAGGTACAGCAAGAAATTAGGAAGGTTATTGGAGTACAGGAACAAAGAAGTCTTGCTACAATTGTACAAGGTTTTGGTGAGACCACAAAGTAGTGTGTGCAGTTTTGGTCTCTACATTTAAGAAAGGATGTACTTGCAGTGGAGGCAGTGCAGCAAAGGTTCACTAAATTGGTACCTAGGATGGGGGGGGGGGTTGTCTTATGATGAGAGACCGAGTAAATTGAGACTATATTCTCTGGAGTTTAGAAGAATGAGAGGCGATCTTATTGAAACATACAAGATTCTGAAGGGGCTGGATACGGTAGAGGCTGAAAGATTGTTTCCACTGGTCGGGGAATCTAAAACACGGGGACACCGTCTCAGGATAAAGGGTCAATCATTTAGGACTGAGATGAGGAGAAATTACTTCACACAAAGGGTTGTGAATCTTTGGAATTTTCTACCCCAGAGGGTTGTGGATGCTCCATCATTGAATACATTTAAGAGGCGGGACAGATAGATTTTTGATCTCTCAGGGAATCAAGGGATATGGCGAGTGGGCGGGAAAGTGGAATTGAAGCCTAACATCAACCACGATCATATTGAATGGTGGGGCAGTCCCAACGGGCCATATGGTCTACTCTTGCTCCCACTTCTCGTGTTCTTGTGTTCTAAGACTCTCCTTAATACCAAGCTTTAGGTCACCTCTCCTAATATTTGTCTTATGTGGCTCGGTGTCAAATTTTGTTTGAAAATGCTCCTGTGAAGCACCTTGGGATGTTTTACTAAGTTCAAGGAGCTGCATAAATCCGAGTTGTTTTTGTTGTGGGCTCCGCAGGATGTAACTTGCATCATAGATGAAGAGAGCAAAATGGTAAAGTAGTTCCCCCTTCTGAGCTTCTTCGAATTGAAATAGATCATCCATGAGTATGTTTTATTCATGCTGCTGTCCTCTGGGGGGAGTTACCTGCAGTGATGGTATTGGTTGGATGGCACTGTCTTATTGGTCCATTTCAAACATCCCTGAATAGAACAGCCTCAGTGGCTGATCAGTCCTTGCCGAAGGAGAAGATGGAGGTGGTCGCATTGGATTTTCAAAGCATGAACAGCATACACCATTGGGAATAGGTGCTAGCAATAAGGAGCTGCTTCCAACTTTGAAAAATCCACAAGTCTTGGCCAGTAATCAGACGGCACAGATTTAGGGTACAAGAAACAAAAGGAAAATAACTTGCATTTATATAGCGCCTTTCATGCCCTCAGGATGCCCCCAAAGTGCACTATGGCCAATTACGTATTTTTGAAGTATAGTCGTCATAATAATTGGCAAAAAGAGCTAGGGCGGAGATGAGGAGAATTTTATTTACGCAGCCAGTTGTTATGATTTGGAATGTGCTTCTTCAAAGGTGGTGGAAGCATATTTCAAAAGGGAACCTGACAAAATAAAATTTTCAGTGCTATGGGGAAACAGCAGGAGAGTGGGAAGTATTGAATAGCTCTTTCAAAGAGCCAGTACAGGCACAATGGGCCAAATGGCCTCCTTCAGTGCTGGATTATCTAAGATTCTAAGTCTGATACAATAATCACCAATTCCGCATCGCTTATTGACAACAGCTAGTCAGCAATGGAATGTGTGTTCTTGATGTGCTGTAAGTTCCTTATGTGATTCTGGCACTAAACATCTTTGGTTAACAAGATAATTGTTGCCAGGGGTCACCACGCCTATGTTTGTTGATCATTAATGATGGCAGTGGGCCTGCACAGCATCAGAGCATTCCAGAACAGAACACAGGGTTCAAATTTGGAATCTAGTGGCACAAAATATGCAGCTTTCTAGGGAGCAATGACTGTTTTCATTTAAGTGTAATTGCATAGAAGTTACAGCACAGAATCAGGCCGTTCACCCAACGGGCTTTCGCCAATGTACATGCTCCACGCGCGCCTTCTTCCACCTTAATTCATTTAATCCTCTCAGTATAACATTCTATTCCTTTCTCCCTCATGTACTTCTCTAGCTTCCCCTTAAACGCATCTCAGTGATTCATCACAACTACTCTACGTGGTAATAAACCATTACTCTCTCTCACCCTGGCTGTTCCCGTGGTACGGTCCTCATCTCCATTTCTTTAAGTCCAAGGGATACAAACTGGAAAGGATATGGCGGGCAACTAGTTCAACCATCCACTGTCAGATCTGGCTGGACCACATAAAGTACTATCAGGTCCTGCTAAAACAACTCAATATTTCAGGATCAGCCTGGAATGCAAAGTAACCCCCTCCTTTGTTTCTCTACTACAAACTATCTTCTAAAACCCCTGTTCCCTGTCCCCTGTCTCGTCCACCCTCACCTCCAACAAGTGCAAGGAGCTCATGGACTACCATGTCACTAAAATCGAGATCATCCTAGCAGCTACCTTTGCCATGTTCCTCTCTTCCCCTAGCCCACCAGGCCAAACTTCCTATAATGCTCTTCCCTGCCCTGGCCTTAGCCCTGAACTCGTATTTTTCTCTTGTTTCTCCCCTATCGACACACATGCCCACTCCAATCTCAGCTTGTCCATGAGATCCACCTCCTGCTCCCTCGACCCTATTCCCACTAAACTGCTGATCACCCAACTTCCCCTCCTGGTCCCCGTGTTACCCAATATTGTTAGCGGTTCTCTCTCTTCAGGTGTTGTTCCTCTCTCCTTTAAATCTGTCATCATCATCTTTCTCCTCATAAAACTACTGCTTCATCCCACCATCCTTTCCAACGACCGTCCCATCGCCAACCTCCCTTTCCTCTCCAATGTCCTTGAATATGTTGTCACCTCCCAAATCCGTGTTCATCTTTCCCAGAACACCATATTTGAATCCATCCAATCAGGTTTCCGCCTAACCAAAACAGCTTTTATCAAAGTCACAAATGGCATCCTGTGTGACTGTGACAAAGGTAAATTATCCCTCCTCGTCCTTCTCGAACAGCAGCTTTTGATGCAATTGAGCACGAGGTCGGTCGGGCAAAGTCTGGCGATGTTATGGAGGTCAAAATAAGCAGTCTTAGCGATGCTGCAAATATGTGGTCAGAAGCTCATCTCGGCGTCAAATATGACAGCAAGTTTGTGAACAGACTGGTTTAGTCTTCTCTAATGCCTCTCCACTCTTTTACAGCTCGGTGCGAATGCTCTTGCCAGGTTCCATTCTTATCTAATCATATTCAGAGTATCACTTGCAATGGTTTCTCTTCCCGCTGCCACACTGCTACCTCTGGTGTCCCCCAAGGATCTATCCTTTCCCCTTCCCATTTCTTATCTACATGCCGCTCATCGGTGACATCATCCGAAAGCACGGCGTTAGTTTTCACCTGCACGATGATGACACCCAGCTCTACCTCATCACCACTTCTCTCAACTCCTCCACTGTTACTAAACTATCAGACTGCTTATATGCTCATTCAGTACTGGATGTCAGATATTTCCCCCAATTCAATTTTGGGAAGACTGAAGCCATTGTTTTTGGTCCCTGCTCCAAATTCTGTTCCCTCACTATCAACTCCATCCCTCTTCCCAGCAACTGTCCGAGTCTGCATACTTGGTGTCATATTTGATCCCAATGAGCTTCTGACCTCATATTCGTGCCATCAGTAAGACCACCTATTTCCACCTCCGAAACATTGCTCAACTTTGCCCCGCCTTCGCTTATCTGCTGCTGAAACCCTTATTCAGGCCTTCATTACCTCTTGACGTGAATTTTTCAATGCACTCCTGGCTGGTCTCCCACATTTTATCTTCCGTAAACTTGAGGTCATCCAACATTCTGCTGTCCGTGTCCTAGCTCGCACCATATCTTGTTCACCTATCACCGCTGTGCTCACTGACCTACATTGGCTCCCGGTTAAGTAACGTCTTGATTTTAAAATTCTTACCCTTCTTTTCAAATCCCTCCATGGCCTCGCCCCTTCCTATCTCTGTAATCTCCTCCAGTCCCACAACCCTCCAAGATATCTGGCATCTTGAGCATCCCAAATTTTAATTGTTCCACCATTGGTGGCCGTACTTTCAGTTGCTTAGGCCCCAAGCTCTGGAATGCCCTCCCTACACCTCTCTCACCTCACTTTCCTCCTTCAAGATTCTCCTTAAAACCTACCACTTTGACAAAGCTTTTGGTCACCTGAGCTAATATCTCCTTCTGTGACTCGGTGTCATATTTTGTTTTATAACGCTTCTGTTAAACGTGCTATATAAATATAAGTTGTTGTATTTGTAGTGAGTTCCACATTATAATCATTTCCTGGGTTGTTTCCCCTGAATTCCTTATTGAATTTATTGGTAATATTTAATAGTAAGGACCTCTAGTTTTGTATTGTCCCAAAGTGGAATTATCTTCTTTATGTCTACCCTATTAAACCTCTTCATAATTTGAAGACCTCCATCAGGTCTCCCCCCAAGCCTTCTCTTTTGTAAAGAAAAAAAGAGACTTGCAATTATATGCCATCTTTCATGACCACCGAGCATCTCAAAGTGCTTTCCACCCAACAAGGTACATTTTGAAGTGTAGTCACTGTTATAATGTAGGAAACGCAGCAGCCAATTTGTGCACAGCAAGTTCCCACAAACAGCAATGTGATAATGACCAGATAATCTGTCTCTGTGAAGTCGATTGAAGGATAAATATTGGCCTGGACACTGGAGATAACTCCCCTGCTCTTCTTCAAAATAGTGCCATGGGATCTTTTACATCCGCCTGAGAGCACAGATAGGCCCTCGGTATAATGTCCCATCTGAAAGACAAAACCTCACAGGGGCGGCGCAGTGGTTAGCACCGCAGCCTCACAGTTCCAGCGACCCGGGTTCAATTCTGGGTACTGCCTGTGTGGAGTTTGCAAGTTCTCCCTGTGTCTGCGTGGGTTTCCTCCGGGTGCTCCGGTTTCCTCCCACATGCCAAAGACTTGCAGGTTGATAGGTTAATTGGCCATTATAAATTGCCCCTAGTATAGGCAGGTGGTAGGGAAATATAGGGACAGGTGGGGATGTGGTAGGAATATGGGATTAGTGTAGGATTAGTATAAATGGGTGGTTGATGGTTGGCACAGACTCGGTGGGCCGAAGGGCCTGTTTCAGTGCTGCATCCCTAAACTAAACTAAACTAAACCTCCATCAGCGCAGCACTCCCTCAGTACTGCACTGCAGTGTCAGGCTTGATTTTTGTGCTCAAGTCCTGGAGTGGGGCCTGAACCCAGAACTTTCCCGACGAAGAGGCAAAAGTCTACCAACTGATCCATGGCTGACATGAGAGCCCTTAATCAAACACACTATCGAGTTCATTTTACAATAGTTCATTTAAAAACAAGCTGCACACAATCCAATTGTAATCTCATATAAGTTACATTTGGAGAAAATTTCTCACTTTTCTTCACTTTGATGAGGGTTAAGGAGTAGGATAAATCAGTCCCACTGGAAACATTCAGGATCAATTCTAGCCTTTCACTGATCTTTTCCTGGGCTTCCAAGCTTGTCTCAGGTATTATTTTATTTTTCATTCTTGGAATATGGACTTTTCTGGAAAGGTTGGCATTTATCGCCCATCCCTCACTGCCTTGAGAAGGTGAGTGTTCTTCAATTGCAGCAATAGCAGTTTCATGCAACTGAGTGACTTGCTAGGCCACCACCGAGGGCAGTTAAGAGTCAACCATGTTGATGTGGGACTGGAGTCCGATATAGGCCAGTTCAGGGAAGGATGGCACGTTTTCTTCCTTTTTCCTACATCATTGATTTCATTGCTGTTTGTGGGATCTTGCTGTGTGCAAATTGGCTGCTGGGTTCCCTACATTGTGACGACAATTTTAAAGGTATTTCTTTGGCTATGAATTGCATTAGGAGGTCCTGGGATTTTGAAAAATGCTAGATAAATGTAAGTTTTTTCTTTTAAAATGACATTATTGTACCAATTGGGTTGTTAAGTCAAGATTTGATGGTTTCATGGTCACTTTTAATGATACCAACTTTTAATTTCTGGATGTCTTTTAAACAGAATTTGAATTCTCAAATGGCCCGGCCTCTGTATATAACTACTACAACACCATACCCACTGACTGGTGTGATCATAAAATGGTTACAGAACAGAAGGAGGCCATTCAGACCATCATGTGCATGCTGTCCCTCTGCAAGAGCAACTCTTATAGTCCCACTCTCCCGCCCTTTCCCAGTAGCCCTGCAATTTTTTTCTCTTCAGTTACTTATCCAATTTCCTTTTGAAAGCCCCGATTGAATCTGCCTCCAACACACTCTCAGGCAGTCCATTCCAGATCCTAATTGCTCACTGCAGAAAAAAGTTTTTCCTCATGTCACAATTGGTTCTTTTGCCAATCACCTTAAATTGGTGTCCTCTGGTTCTCAACCCCTCCACCAATGGGAACAATTTCTCTCTTTCTACTCAGTCCAGACCCGTCATGATTTTGAACACTTTCATCAAATCTCTTCTCAACCTTCTCTTCTCTAAGGAAAACAATCCCAGCTTCTCCAATCTATCCACCTAGCTGAAGCCCCTCATCCCTGGAACTATTCTCATAAATCTTTTCTGCACCCTCCCTGAAGCCTTCACACCCTTCCTAAAGTGTGGTGCCCAGAATTAATTTAACCAGAACTTGTGCTATTTGTATAAAAGAAGCATGTCTCCTTAGTGTTCTCAACTCATTGTAGATTTCTTCACTTAAAGAAGCAAAGGAATCAATAAAGTTATGGGATGTGATGAGGTTGTTGGGGAAAGATATTGAGAAAGTAATGACAAAAGGCTTAAAGGGTCCAAACTTGTATATTGTAGCAGCTTAACCTGGCTGCATAGAATTTCTCCTCCAAATTCAAAATATCCGAACAACTTAGCTTGTGTTCCTGACTAATTGTACCCAGAAATGCAATCATTTGAATGAATTATCACAAACAGGCAGTCTGATTAAATTAGTAATCCTGTCAGGATGTCTCATTTGAATCGCCCAATCACAGTGTCAGACTCAAGCGCTAACTGATGATGTCATCAGCCCTCATCACTTAGATAAAGACATCAAAAAAAGTTACAAAGGTTAGGTAGCAAGAAAGAAAAGAATTTTTATGTAACATTAAACCAAGGCCCCCTGTCAGGTGAATGTAAAAGGTCCAGCAGCACTATTTGCAGACGAGCAGGCGAGTCACCCCCCGTGTTCTGCCCAACAATTATCCCTCAATCAATACCTAAAATAGATGATCTGGTCCATGTATTTCATTGCTGTTTATTGGAGCTGGCTGCAGCAAATTGGCTGCTGCATTTCCCCCAGTTATGACCGTAAAATACTTCAAAAATACTTTACTGGCTGTAAAGCACTTTGGAACTTCCAGGCACCATGAAAGGCACTATATAAATTTATTCATTTATTTATTCATTTCTTCTTTTTGATTTCTAGAAGGAACAGTTCTGGAGAGGATCACTTCCTCAAACCCAGCGTTGCCACAGTGCAGATTGGAGTTTGGAGCTGTATAACACATCACCTGGGAGGGCTCACTGATCTCACTAAAGTGTACAAAAGGAAATCCAGAACATCCCTCACCTCAATGAGCAAATAGAAAGGGAACTTCTGCATTTACTGTTGTGTTTAGAGTTGATCTGTCAACTACAAAGGCAATCAAGTCAAAGGATATCTCTGTTGAAATCTCTGTGCAACAGTTGTTAATATAATCAATTGGAAAACATGGCTCCTTAAGTCAATACTGAATTGTTCTCGTGTTAACTATGCTACTGTGAGCGCACAGGTGTATCTAGGAACGACTGAGGTTATTATCCAAACAATACTTTACAATCGGGGAGTGTTGACCTTTTCCTGGTTCCCATCTGTTACAGTCTATGTCATGTTGAGGAGTGGCTATGAGCTGGAAACTCAGAAGCTGGACAGGGTGTCAATCATCTTGATTTGTTCTTGCATCTCACTGCCCTCAGTGTGCGCCCTCATTGGCCTCCTGCTGTCTCAGTTTAATTGGTTCTGCATACCTGTTTAACTAATCGCTTCCCTCCACTGCAGTTCTGTCAAGGATATTCTAACAGCCCACTGTTGTAACACAGAATCCAAGTGTCAACCTTAAGCTAGAATCATTTCAGCACAACAGCTACAGTTAAAAAAAGAGGGAGTGGAAGGGAGGTGGGAAGGACTGTCTTGCATTGATATAAGCACCTTTCATGAGTTTAGGATATTCCAAAGCACCGAACATCCAATAAAGTACTTTTGAAGTGTAGTCACTGTTGTAATGTAAGGATGCATGTCAGCCTTTAGATGTACTGTTTTAGTGATGACACTGGAGGGATAAATGCTGGCTAGGACACCGGGGAGAACTCCCCTGCGCTTGTTTGAATGAGTGCTATGGGATCTTTTACATCAATTTAAAGGGCAAATAGGGCCTCAATTTAACATCTCACACGAAAGACAGCACCTCCGACAGCGTAGCCATCCCTCAGTACTTCACTGGCATGTCGGCCCAGATTATGTGCCAAAGTCCGAGAGTGGGCCGGCATTTATTGCCCCGTCGCTGTTATACAACTGACCGGCTTGCAGCGGGCAGTGAAGTGTCAACCAAGTTAATGTGTGGGACTGGAGTCGCATATAGACCAGACCAGGGAAGAACAGCAGCTTTTTGTTTTAAACAGCATCCTTTCAATATTCAAATTGGCAGGAGAAAAAGGGGTCTTCATAATGCCCATTTAGTTTCACTTTTTTCTTGCATTCTGTGAGCCAACTCTGAAGATCCCGTCAGCACAGGCAACAGAAACAGGAGTTTCACAATGACAAACTGATAAACCTTTTGCTTAAGGGAAGTCCAGGTTGTTTGGAGGTCACCCATATGATTTCCCTCTAAATACAGTCTGAGAGCTAGGAGTCAGCCCGAGGAACGTGGCACTTGGAGTTTTCCAGCACCCGTGAGCATCATCTCCTGCTGAGGGCCCCCTGTGAAAAACTTCACTGTCCATTTTTTTCCTTTTTCCAGTCATTTGATGTCTTCTCATCGAGCTCAAATAATACTGCATGGTGATAGCCTCCATTGTAAAATTCTCATCCCTGTGTTTGAAACCCTCCATAGCCTCGCATCTCCCTCTCTCTGTAACCTCCAGCCCTGAAACCCTCCGCGATATCTGCCCGCCTCCAACTTTGGCCTCCTACGCATCACAAAAGCATTCAAACCACCACTAGTGGCTGTGCCTTCAGCTTTCCAGATCCTAAGCTCTGGAATTCCCTCCCTGCATCCCTCCACCTCTCCATCCTCCTTCAAGACCTTCCTCAAAATCTACCTGTTTGAACATGCTTTCAGTCGCCCCACATAATATCTCCTGCTTTGTTTGGTTCGGTGTCAATTTTTGTCTGATTACGCTCAGGTGAAGAACTTTGGGGCTATTTTCTACAATAAAGGTGCCAAGTAAATGCAAGTTGTTGTTGGAATGATTTGATCTAACGACTGATAGTGTGTGCACAATAATTGGTTTAAGAAGTTCAATCATTTTGATTACCTGATGGGACAGGAACTCGCTCCCAGTGAAGTCCTGATTCTTTCTCCTGAGTCCACCCACACATTCCATAGTCAAAGTTGCAGCTGTTCACCAAAATGTCTGCCAACAAACCACAAAAAACAGTCGTTTACTACAGCTAAGGAAGGACTGATGACTCATTGATGGGTCTGACAGTAGGCTTGCTGTAGGTCTGAAATTTCGGGGCTTGCCCTTCGCCTGCACAAGTGTGGCAGAGTGGGATCCCCATTCGCTCATGGGTGAAGATGCAGGCCTGATTGGGGTATCAGCTCATTTGCATGCGGCAGGTAGGGTGTTGCGAGGCCTCTGGCACCTGCAGGGTTGCTTCAGCTCCCCCCGCACTCCACTCCGCCCACTTGAGGCTGAGTGCGCCAAAGCTGCACTGCTCGAGGTCCTCAAAGATCCTACTGGCCTGAAAGCGTTCTCAGTTGCTAAAGGAGCCATTTTAGGTAATGGATTCCTTTGGGATTGATGACATTCACCTGGTACAGGCCTGAGGCCTTGGCTGTGGGCCTCACAGACTTATAAGGGCATATTAAGCAGAATTTCCAGGACAGCCAGGGAACTTCCCAGACACTCCCACCTGACATGAGGGGTTGTCAGGCAGAGTATCCACCTCACACCCGTCCTCCTGACGGAAAAGAGTAATTATGAAAAAAACAGGACAGAATCCTAACAAAACTAAGTTCTACCCCACGTTTTACAGCATTTCTCTGCCATTAAGATGTATTGTGAATTTGAGTTCCGTTGCATTCAATCGAATGGAAAATTTTTAATACATTCTTTAAGTTGAAACTAAAATGGTAAAATAAACATTAGTTCCAGCATTTGTAGCCAGTTATTTCAAGTTATAATTCCCTCAATGTTTTGGAATTCTATAGGACAGAGTCTCTATGGGGATGTACCCGAGCAATATTTTCCCTTTATCACTCTTCCCTTTAACTGGCTACATGTTCTTACAATCAAACAATCTTACAGCACAGAAGGAGGCCATTCAGCCCATCATGTCTGTGCCGGCTCTTTGAAAGAGTCTAATTAGTCCCACTCCCCTGTTTTTTGCCCATAACCCTGCAAATTCCTCCTTTTCAAGTACTTATCTAATTCTCTTTTGAGTTACAAGGTGGAATCTTATCGTCTTTAAAAATTTTCAGGGCTGGACCATTTTCCAGTCCCGACACCGCTCGGGTCAGAGGTGTCTTCCAGGAGCGGCCAATTAACAGGCCGCATCCGCATTTGCCGTCCAATTAGGGAAGGCGGACAAGTTCCGCGTTCAGCACATTGCGGCCCACTCCAATTGAGGACAGCAGCCCCCATTGTAAGACCAGTGAGAGAGCTGCTGGGGGCCAGACCGAAGGAGCACGAGGCACCGCAGCCGCCATTAGCATCTATAGAGCGAATGCAAAGTTCAATGCATATGACCAGTGGAGACATCTATCTCCACGACTTCTTCACTCAATGGCAAAGCTGTGATATGGGCAGAGAGCAACCCTGGCACTTGCTGCCGGTGAGCTCTTCAACAGCCTCAAAAGTGACCAGGCTCTGACTTCCCACTGTGAGGCCGCCATCTCTCACCAGCTGCGGGGGTGGGGGGGGGGGGAGTGGGGTGCTGTGGGGGGGGTGTGGGGGAGGAGGGGTGTCCATGTGCCACTCACAAGATTCCAGCGGCATTCAAAAATAGAAGCTGGTTACCCTTTTAAAACCTTGATTGGAAAAACACCAGTACCTGGCAAGCAGCAGCTGCAACAGGGAGCCCGTCTCCGGGAAGATCTCCTGGAGACAGGAACACGTCAGGAAGTCAATCTGACAGGTGGTATTCCAAATGTCCTTGCCGCCCCAACCCCCCCCCCACCCTCCACCCCACGTCTCCAAAGCCCCCTCCATGGTGCTGATAAGATTCTATCCACAGTGTCAGTAATTCAGTGAGAAAGAGTGAGAGACAGTACCAGGAACATACTGAGAGAGTGATAGTTCCAGGAACTTAGTGAGACACAGACCAGAATTTTATTTAGGCGGAAGGGATCATGCTGCTGGGGCTGAAAGTGGGGAGTGGCCCGCTGCTCGCTTCTGTGGGCAGCAGGAGCTGCAGTTGCATTTTGTCAGCGGCAGCCAATTAAGTGGCTGCTGCTGGGGCTGCCATCCCTATTAAGGACAGAAGCCCGCCCGCAAGAACCGCCAACCAATCAAAGGGCTGGCAGCTCAGCAACGCCACCACTACCGGTGGCCACTGCTGGAGTTGCACCTGCAGGATGAGGGCGCCTCAATGGTCATGCACCCTCACAGTCAGCTAAATGGGATTTGAGGGTGCCAGGGCCAGTCAGGCAGGCTCCAGCAAGTGGGTGAGCAGAGATCACGGAGGGCATGCTGCGTTGTTGCTGTGGGGGCAATCATTGCCACCAGGAGGCTCCTCCAAGGGACAAAGAGTCTCTGGAAAGGAAGCCCCCCACTTGGAACCCGCTGGGAGGCCACCAGGTTTCGCTTGATGGTATCCCAACGTGGCGGAGGGCCCCCCTGCAACTGAGCAGTCGAGGCAGGAAGAGGTCCTTAATTGGCCACTTAAGTGGCTCAATTGGTCTCCAGTTGGGCAACCTATCCCGTCGCTTGCAAAATGGCATGGTGGCAGAAGACAATGGGCACACCACCCGCTGCCTTCCTGAGCCATTTTGCCAGTCTTCCTGCTTCCCAGCCTGTCCCCAAAAGGCTGGTAAAATCCAGCCCAGAGTGTGAGAGTTAGAGTGCCAGGAACTTTCTCTCTCTCACTGTCAGAAGTCAGCTGTTAGAATGAATGGCATTAATGAGATTGAAGGAAGACAGAAACAGGAGAAACTTTTCACCATTCTGAAAGCAGCTATAGCACAGACAGACAGTATTAATAAAGTTAACATTCTTTATTAAACTTTGGCACCAAAAAAGTAGATTTACCTGTAAAATTAATTGCTGCCCATCAGTGCCAAAAGTCAAGGGTTTCACTCAATTCACAGCTGGAATGAGGCCCCCACAAGGTTTACTTTGAACCCATTGTGATAAAACCCCTCCACCTTTTCGCCAGCTGGTCAGTGGGCTTTTATTTCACATAGTTAGAGCCCTGCCAGGTCCAAACACAGAATGAGAGAGAGGATTGGACTATTTACCTTGGTCGTCCCTTGCATCATTTTCTTCTGCGGTAATCCCCTTTTCAATGTCAAGAAGGTCAAATAAAGCCCCGTTCCCCCCAGGCTGGCGTGGGACTGCAAAATGAATAGAGAGCTGTTAGATGCAACTTAAGACTAATCACATTCACATAGTCCTATACGAGACCGGCGAGGGGGAGGCAGAACAAAGCACTTTGCACTGTTCTACTCACACTTGTTCCTTTCACTGTCCCAAGCAGGCTAGGCTGAAAAACACAGATCTTCAAAACATTCCTTTACTTTTGGCAAGCCCCTGTTAGATTGCTATTTGCTGTAATACGTTCTGTGATATCATTTCTCCATCAATGATGAGTGTCTAAATCTTTAAAAAATACACTGGGTGGGACAGGTTGAAGTTTGTTTTCATATAGGAGAACAGTTCCACCTACCTTTCTCCCAGGCCCCTGGACCATTGGAAACTCCTCAGCTTTGACAGTTTTTCCTGCTTCCATTTCTATCTGCCTCATCCCTCCCCTCCTCAGCTATTCACACATTGTAGCTCATAAATGTCTTTGATTGCTCTCACATGCCTCCTATTGTCCCCTGCTAATGTCACGCCGATTATTTAACCTTCTGCTGTTTTCTATTTATGCACTTTACAGGTCACTCTACTTCTCCTGATGTGTGTGCGTGCATGTATGTGAGTGTGCATATGTATGTTGGTATATGTATGTGCATGTGTTTGTGTTCATGTACGTGTGGATATATGTGTGCGTATGCATGTAGGTGTGTGTGTATGTGGATGTACGTGTGTGTATATGTGTGTGTGTATCTTCCCCTTTGCTTTTTTCTGTTTTGTTTCAAATAATTTTTTTCCCAGTTCTGACTAAGGGTCCATATCTGTTTCACAGAGACTGACTGACATGCCAAACGTTTCCAACGTTTTCTGTTTTTAAGTCAGGTGTCTAGCATTTATAGTTTTTTGATTTTCTTTTTAAGAAAAAATTATTGTTTGCTCCTCGCCTTTTGATCTTGTTCATGCTGGGCCTTCACCTCTGTCAGGGGGTTTGTTCACAAGTAACTGACCTATAGACCCCAGGTTCAATCCCTAGTCTGCACTGCTTCCAGCCATGGCAAGAAGAGAGATAATACCACTGGCTTGAGCACCCTAGATAAGGAAGCAGATATATCAGTGTCCCCACTCCCAATCACTACCCAACAATCTCTATCGGCAGTAAGTGAGAACAGGAACAAGCTCTGCTCAGAACAAGGAGCATGAAATCTGCCAGGGACTAGCTCAGTCCAGATTCACACCTAAAGATGACCTGTTCAAGCTCTATGGAGTGAGGTTTAAACCCACAACCTTCTGACTCAGAGGTGAGAGTGCCATTGAGGCTGTCACATAAAGACCGAATGTGGTATTGATCAAAGTCCCTGAATTGGAAAAGGCATAACTAGCTTCTGAAGGGAAGAGGATTAAAAAAAAAGAAATGAACTGCACTTCACTTCAGCAGAGAAAGTATCAATTCTTCATTCCCCTCCCTGTAGGGGATTCAAAGAATTAAGAATAATATTGATGTAAAGCCAGTAATTGGATGCTGCCTCTTTACAAAAATGAATCTATCCTTGGCAAACACCTCGAGCTGAGCCACCTACACAACTCCATTTCTATTTGTGCCACTGATTTTAGTGTTAAAATATTCCATGTGCAGAATGCAGTCACTGCCAAGATTCCATTAGTAGTAATGAAGATTAGTGGTGACAGGAAAATACTTGGCATGCCACAGCAATGGGAGAGGAACCTTTACCAATCCTCTTTGTGATGTTACTATATCCAAACAGCCATGTGAGACACCTTCCCTTTTAGAATCACACCACATGCTGTCGAAGCCTGAGTTATCTTTGGTGAATGCCAGGCGAATGAGATGTAAAGTTATATCACACCGATGACCTGGGCCAGCTGCAAGCCAGGTTTTAAGCAGTAAGATGAATGTCAACACCTCACATTACCTGAATCTTACATATAATCTGGGCAGATTGGGTGAGATTCAAAATTCACTGACTCTCATTCTAATTGATGCTGTTGTTCCTGTCGTCTGTTCCTGCACAGTAGTGCAAACATGCTAAAAGATCCCTTCGGTCTAAATTGAAATATGAGACTGGGAAGACAGACAGGGTGCACTCTGATATATTGGTGGCTGCTCCTTCAGAAGTCTGAATGACCAGTTCGGGATGATCAAGGCCAATGATTTACGTATTTTGGAGAAAAATGGAAAGAATTGTGGAATTCAACCTGCACAACACTGGTAAAAATCTCAAGTGATGAGAACGGAATTTGGCCTATTCAGTCGTTATAAACCTATGATCCTGTTTCTTTCTGTGCATTTTTTTTATTCATTCATGGGATGTGGGCATCGCTGGCAAGGCCGGCATTTATTGGTCAACCCTAATTTGCCTTGAGAAGGTAATGGTGGTGTTGGTACACCCTCAGTGCTATTTGGGAGGGAGTTCCAGGATTTTGACCCAGCATCAGTGAAGGAACAGCGATATATTTCCAAATCAGGATGATGTGCTTTGAAAGTGCAAGATCTTTCCTCTCGTTAAAAATAGAGAAGTGTAAAAGTACATATACAAATCAAGAAACTAACACCACAGCAACTCAGATCTCAAGTTTATGAAGGAAAGCTAGTGCTCCTTTACGTGGTGTATAAATAGTGAGAAGGACTTGTGACGGTCTCTCAGGACCCACCTATAGAATGATCCAGTGTGTAGATTTTGGATTGTGTTTTACTTTGCAATTGTGAAGTCTTTGTACAGCTTGCTGAGATGCACCCAGGAGCGTGCTGGTTCAAGGATGGGCTTAGGCCTAGTCAGACCAGGAATGAGCACATCACGAGTGACATGAATATAAAGCATGTGAGTAATTCTTGGAATGTCAACTGGGATGTAAACGTAATTGAGTTGATGAAAGCTTTCGTAATCTGGGTTATAGGGGAGATGAAGTTCAATCAATTAGAAGGAGTAAATGGCACTGATTGGGGTAGATCTCAACATTGTGTGATAGTGAAAAACAATAGATAGATATCTCACCCAATTTTTATTTATGTTGACTTCAATAGATCGGCACATTCGCTATTGCTTGTTTTACTTTATTGCATAAAGTCAAGATCTACCTCATTGTCTTGACCGAACTTCATTAAGTTCTCCTGTTAACTATCTTCTTATCCTGATGACTCAAATTTTCCATTTTAATTGGTGGGTAAAGTTCCTTATGGCATCAGAAGGGTTAAAAAGGTTATTGCATTTAGAAAAGTTTGAGAAACTCTGTGACATGATCAGTTAGCAAACTGGCTGCTGATTGGCGATAATAATCACAGGGAAACCCCTCCTTCTGTGCGTGGTGATAGCCTCTATCTAAATTCAGTACACAGCCTAAAACTGCCTGTAATACAACACTAACAAGCACCACATGGTCCATCTCACTTACAGATAGAAAGTCCGCACTATGACATTGGTGCTGCTGTTCTAAAGTGGAGATCAAGACACAAGGGGGGGATTTTTTTTATTTTTATGAACACATTTACAATTTCCCTAGAGAAAAAAGCTTCCCCATTGTTTAGGCAGAGAGCTTTGCTTTGTATTTTTTCCTGGGATTGCTGTGTCCCTAAAATGATGAGGTGTTCCATTACGTACCATGATAAACAAATAAAAAGCACTCACTGAAAAGTGTCTAAAAATGTGAAGGAATATGTCATCAGACAGAGACAGCCTCATAACGGTTTTGTTTAGGGATAGATTCACCATTGCCACAGTAGCTGCTACTGTGGCTGATCAGGGCATACAGTGATGTAAATTATAACATCAGACAACCCCACCAGCAATCTCCCCTGCCCCCACCACCTCCTATCTCCCATCCCCCCACCCACAGCGTGGTCCTCATAAATTCCAAGAAATTTCATAAACACTTTGGAATTCATTCCCTGGCCTATTACTCCCTGTTAACATAATTGTTGCCTGAAATAGACTAGCATTTGGCTCATTTCTGTCAGGAAACTGGCATGAAATAGAAGGAGGAACAGCACTCTACCAAGATGCAGACTTGGAGCCAGAACATCAGAACTCAATGGACAAGAAGTCGAACCTTGGGTTAGTGGAAAGCCAGGCTTTATTTAAGACAGATGCCTGCACTTGACATGGCAGATGTGCCTTGCGATAATGCCCTGCAGAGGGGCAGCATAGTCCTTCCACCTACCTGCTCCTCATCTCAGTCGAGGTGTCGAGGTGAACTGCATGCAGGAGCTGATTACTACCCCAGAAGGAAGAGAGACCTGGAGTGTGAAGGCAGATCTGAGCAACCATGTCAAGAGCAGAATTGACAGAGGCCTGCAGATCGGTGACGTGCCTTCACCCTGTCAGAGACTGGGGGTTTAATTTTTAGGCCCAGACGGGGGTGGGTATGGAGACGGGAGGAATTTCATGCCACTGGTTGAAGTGCCAGTTCCCCGAGTTCATCCTGCCCCTGGGCTATTTTCTTAGAGGCGGAGCGGGGGTAGGGGCGGAAGGGGTGCAGCAGGGCTACCCACCCACGAGCGGCAGGTAGCCAATCGAGGCCCTTAAAGACCTATTGAGGCCGATTATCAGAGACTGACTGAGATTTTCCAGCTGGCCAGCGGGTCCCTGCAGTCAGAGGGGAGCAGGGCAGCTGCCAGGAGCTGGCCTCCCGGTAGCAGACCTGGGGGGCGGGGGGGAGTGGGGACAGGATGTAGCTAGCACTCCAGTCAGGCTTAGAGGCCCTCCCTGCCTGCCTGGGTTCAGCTGCAGCCTCAGGCTGCCCTGTGGAGGGGTTACCCCCATCCCCAACAATCGTGGCCCAGTTGCTAAGGCCCTTTTTTATTTTCGATTTTAAAAAGTTGATGAGAGGGCACCTTCATTTTGGGGTTCCCTCTCCCTTACTTACCTGCCATTGGCCCTCCAGCTTCAGGAGCCCACCTACAATCCTTAATTGGTCAGTGAGCCCGCCCTCTGACCGTTAATTGGCCAATTTGGGGAAAATCAGAGGGGACTACAGGCTCCTGACCCCCATTACAGCCTGACAGTGGGCTCCTGAAGCCCACAGGGAAAATCCTGCCCTGGGAGTCAAGGCAAGTTAAAAGAGGAAAAAATCACTTACAAAATGGAAGGGGACAAAAATGAACAAAAGAATGAATTACCATTTGTTCAGTTGCTTTATACTGGAGCCTCCTACTTACTTTGCACCTGTTTGTTCCAAATTCTGTTTTCAACTGAACTACAAGAATTCTCTACTACCTGATGACACAATAAGTTGCATTTTTAATCTAGTCCGATTGATCCACAGTCCTTGAGAGGTGATTCCGAAGTGGGAGCGGAGTGTTGCAAAATTTCCTCTTATGTATTTTAGTGAAAATGCTGACAATGTTTCTATTTAAAGGAATGTTCTTGTCTGAGGAATCTTCCTGTCAGGAGTGTTGCAAAGATGCAACTAACATAACAGCAGTACCCACAGAAGTAATTCATTAGATGTGAAGCATTGTGAGATGTCCCATGGATGATAAAAGCGCTGTATAAATGCAACTTCCATCTTTATTAATTGTGTCTCCAATGGCAACTGTTGGGGGCATCCAACTGAACTATAGTCCAAGCTATTTTGCCCATCTGATTGAAGGTATAGCCTGCTAGACCTACACAGTCTGCACTAGCATGGGGAAAATATGTAGGTTTCTCAACAAGCTTTTGTGGGCTGTATTAATTATACTCACAGTCAGTCAACATCATAGGAATATAGCAACATAGGAACATGATTAGGCTGTTCAGCCCCTCGAGCCTGTTCTGCCAATTGGATGATGGCTGATCTGTCCCTCAACTCCATTTACCCGCATTTGTTCCATATTCCTCGATACCCTTACCTAACAAAAAAATGTCAATCTCAGTCTTAAAAATTTCAATTGACCCAGCGTCCACAGCCTTTTGAGGAGAGAGTTCCAGATTTCCACCACCCTTTACGTGAAAGCATATTTCCTGATTTCACTCCTGAATGGCTTAGCTCTAATTTGAAGATTATGCCCCCTTTTTCTGCTTTCCTCCACCAGAGGAAATCGTTTCTCTGTATCTACCCAACAGAATGCCTCTAACATTTTAAACATCTTGATGAGAGCATCCCTCAATCTTCTACACTCAAGGGAGTACAAGTCAAGTTTATCCAACCTGTCCTCGTAATTTAACCCTTTAAGCCACAATATCATTCTGGTGAATCCATGCTACACCCCTCCAAGGCCACTATATCCTTTCTGAGGTGCGGTGTCCAAAACTGCACGCAGTACACCAGATGGAGTCTGACCTAGGATCTACACAACTGAAGCATCACTTCCTCCCCTTTGTATTCCAGTTCCTTTAGTACTTTGTCATCCTGTTTTCTTTTGTGCTGAGCCAGAAATCCCAGGCTTGGATCTGTCTAGGCTGCTGGACTTGCCCTTATTTATTTTCACATGATTTTTTAAAAACAGAAATGACGTTCCAAAGGTTCTGTTAATTGTGTTTACAAAATATTACTCTGTCTGTGACTCACTGAGAACTTCAGGTTTAAATGCTTCAAGATGGCAGGAGATTCATGAGCAGCTGCAGTGTAATAGATACAATGAATGCCATCAGTTTCTATCCCCCTCAACTGCTGAATAGAATTCATTCAGTGCACTGACACATGAAGTAATTTATAATCCAGCAATGTGAAGATAGTAGCAACTCTCTGGGGCCCGCTGACATCAACAATACAAAATTGCATGTCCAGGGTCCTGGCAATGGGAACATGGTAAGACTGCACAATTAACCCAAGGAGTGCTTGGACTTAGTCATGTCCAATAGCCACAGTGCATGTCTGACTCTGCCTTTGTCAAGGTAAATATCGACATTAAACCTCTTTAAGCCTCTTTAAGTGTGGTAGTGCTGGCTCAATGGTAGCACTCTCACCCCTTTGTTAGCAAGTCATCGGTTTAAGTCTCACTGCAGGGACCTGAGCTGATGCTGAGGGAGTGCTGCACTGTTGGAGATGCTGACTTTTGGGCACAGTCTGCCCTCTCAGATGGACATAAAAGATCCCATGGCGCTATTTCAAAGAACAGCACGGATTTTTATCCCTCAAACAACATTACTAAAACAGATCACTTGGTGGTTATCATGTTGTTCTGTGCAAAATGGCTTCTGTGTTTCCTACATTATATTAGTACCACACTTCAAAAGTACTTCATTGGCTTAAAGCATCTTGGAATGAACTAAAGGTACCGTGTAAATGCAAATTATTTCTTTCTATTAAAAATTCAAAAAAGTGAGACAAAGTACCTGGATATTCCTGCCCGTAAATTCAGGAATACAGTTGAGTACTCATACTTCAGGAAATATCCCACTTGTGACCTGACTTGCCTGTCACCGTATCTTTGGCTCGTGATTTTCAGATCACTGATGGATCATTCTCCATAAGCCACAGATTATCAAGGTACCTTCCACCAACATGTCAGTGCTGTGCTGTAATTATTGAGATACTTACTGAAAACATCTCCTCTTTGCCGTGGGACCTCGTTATGGATCCTGTTGTCCACAGGCATGACTGTGGTTGAGGCTGTGGTTGAGACTGTGGTTGAGACTGTGACTGAGGTGCTACTGACAGTAGGGGTGGGCCTTTCTGTTTTGACCTGTGGCTTGTTGGTAATAGGTATTGGAGTGTTAACTGTCCGAGAAGTGGTCACTGGGGTTGTTCTCCTTCTAGTGATTGCAGGGGTGGTATTTTCCAGATCAACACTATTCATAGTTTCATTGTTTCTGTCTTTGGGTGGACTTGGTGAAACTGGGAACTTTCCATTGATTATCCTTATGTCACCTGAAAGACAAGAGTGACAATGCCATTAATGAATAACTGCTTTGTAAACTTTTTACCATAGCCCACTGTATTGCATTAAACATGGTGGTTCAGTGGCATAACCTGGCATGCCAACTGGCTACATATTGCAATGGGGCTATGTAGCTTCCCACTCAATGTGGTTTTTCGTCTTGGTTGTGTGGAAATTCCTCACAGATATGGAAGGAAAGGTATCTGGGAACAATATCTAGCCTGAGCAGGATGGTGAGTTCCATTTTTCTTGTGTTAATTCCCTGAAGTAGCAAAATCCCAAAGTCGACAAGGTTATAACATTTCACTTTGTTTCAAGAGTGCAATCACTCTGTACATTTTTAAAAATTTGATATTGGGATGTGTGCATCACTGGAAAGGCCAGCATTTATTGCCCATCTCTAATTACCCTTAGTGGCTTTCCAGAGGGCAGTTAAGAGTCAACCACATTGCTGTGGGTCTGGAGTCACATGTAGACCAGATTGGGTAAGAACAGCAAATTCCCTCATTTGAAGGGCATCAGTGAACCAGATAGGATTTTATGACAATCCACTAGTTTCATGATTACTATTAATGAGATTCACAATTCTAATACCAGATATATTAATCCATTGAATTTTTTAATTCTACCAGCTGCCGCGGTGTGACTTGAACTCAGGCCTCTAGACTACTAGGCCAGTAGCATTACCACTTTCCCTCCAATCCAATTTAACTTTATAATTTTCATTTTAAAAATGTGTGGCAAATCACATCTGCAGATTATTTTGTCAGGTGAATATGTTATTGTAACAAAGTTTTGTCTGACTTCTGTGAGCAATACAGAAGTGGCATCTGATTGGCTGGATTCAGCCTGTAAGGAGCGACAAGTACAAGGAAACCTCAGTCTGAATAGTTCATTCATCTCAGAAAATGGTCTCATTACTGTCCCAACTTTTTCTCCCTTTCAAATCTAATACTGGTTTCCAGAATCAGCAACATTGAAGAAGGCTGTTCAATGTTAATTGGATCTTAATTGAGTGTTTAATTGCGTTCAGGTGGTGGGCATTACCTGGGCATTCACCTGTGCACCACTCGCCGAGGGCACTGGACAGGACTGCTCCGAGTGCAGTCCTATAGGGGTCGAGTGCTGGTCATAAACCAACTGGTGGCTGCGATGCTGTGGTACTGGTTGGTCACTTTGGTCCCTCGCCCTGAGTTTGTCGCCAAGATACAGAAGGAATTGGTCAAAAGGCAGCACTAGGTCTCTGCCATAGTGCTGAGTCTCCTGCTTAGGGAGGGCGGTCAGGCGCTGGTGTGCCTTCATATTCAGGCAGCAACTTTCCATCTTCAGGCCCTGCAGAGATACCTGTACATCGAGCCTCCTCCCGTGCGCTGGTGACGTATTTCTTCCGCCGGCTGCATGGCCTCAACTACAACACGCAGTTCCTGTTTATAAACCTGGGGGAGGGGGTCTCTGTGCCTCATTGCAGGAGCCGCCTGTCTTTTACCAGGATCTGATAAGGCTCTAGACATGGTCACCACCAGCCGGAGTCCTTCCTCATCGGGATTGGCGGCGATCTTCCAGGAGCTGCTGCTCAGGAACCCACACCTACAGCAGTACGGGTTCATGTGGCTGGTGGAGGAGAGGGCACTGGCTGCCAAGATGACCAGAGTCGGGGATGTTCTGGATGGCGGAGGAGCAGGCTGGATGTTGCCAGAAGAGTTGGCATGACGTGCGTCTTAGGGGAGCGTCCAGCTTGCGGCCGAAGCGATCGAAAATCTTAAAAATGTGGCACTCGGCCCTGACTGCACTGGTGGTGTCTAGGCAGCCCAGGCATGTGAGGTATTCCCGACCAAGCTGACCACCAACGCCCCCCCCCGCCCACCACCCTCCCCCCCCCCCCCCCCCCCGCCCACTTCGGCCTGGATTTCTCATCGGTGCCTCTCCTGGGAGTCTCGGCCTCATAACCTGAGCCGTCTTTCAGAAATCCCCTCAGTGCCATTCCACTCTCCAATGAAGGGTTTCCTGTACATGCTGCTGTTGCACACCCTTCACTTCCATGCCCTCGTCAGCCATCCGGACACGCCATGGCGTTCCGTCCTGCTGTCTGGCAGGTGGCACTCTATGCGTGAGTCCTCCCTAATACATTGGGGATTTGGCGTGGATGGTGTTGCATGCAGCAATCCCGTGCAATAGGATATTAAGTCGATTCATGGACTCCCAGGCTGCCTGTAATTTCTGCGGCCTGGAGGTGTCCATGTTCCACATTTACGCAGAATGTGTGAGGTTGCAGCCCCTTTTTGCATATCTGAGGGAGCTGCTCCTCAAGTTTTGATTGCACTTCTGTCCCACGCTCCTGAACCTCGGCCACCCAGTACGGAGAGGAGCAAGCAAGCCAAGAGACCTCCTTGTGGGACTGCTCCTCGGCCTGGCCAAAGTGGCCATTCATTGGACCAGGCAACGGGCGGTCTTCGAGCTGGACTGTCAGCCTCTCTTCCGCAGCTACACCCACACCCGTGTGTCCCTGCACACCGGTATGCTTGAGGCCTTCTGTGACCGACGGGCACCTGAGGGACTGGAGTATATAACATCGCCAGGAATGATATCTTGATTTAGTTAAGTTTCCTTTTTTGTGTTTTGTTTTTAACCATATGACTTGGTTGGAGTTATCTAGTCCCTTTGGTTGATTTATTTTGTACTTCAAAAGAGGTATATATATATATATATATATATATATACACACACAATATAAGAGCAGACTGAAACCGTGATAAACTGGGATCTTGAGGTGCACGATATGTAATGTGTGTCCCTGTAAATAAAAGTTTATAAATGTATAAAGACTAGGCTCCAGTTTTATCCTTCACTGCCTGGCTATCAACCCTCATGCATGTGCCGACCCTTTGAAAGAGTTCTCCAATTAGTCCCACTCCCCTGATCTTTCACCGTATTAACAAGTTACTAGCAAGGCAGATCACATTGGAATGTAAGGAACTATTCTAAAACATGAGAGACACTTAGTAGCATGCTCTGCTTGTGCTGGTATACATACGTGTGCAGCTGTAACCATTACCCCTGTAGCCAGTCATGCACTTGCATTTGTACAAGCCTGGTATGTTCTGACAAGTAGCAAAGACACTGCATTTATGTGTCCTCCTCGCACACTCGTCAACATCTGGAATGGAGAGGAACAAATAGATCAATGTAGTCTTTCATGCTACTCAAACATCACAGCCACACATTTGCTACTTTCATACAATATGCAGCACAGAAACAGGCCATTCAGCCCAACTGTCTTATGCAGCTCCACACGAGCCTCCTTCCACCCTACTTCATCTAACCCTATCAGCATAACCTGTTATTTTCCATTACGTACTTATCGAGCTTCCCCTTAAACGCAACTACACTGTTCACTTTAATTACTCCTTGTCGCACTGAGTTCTACATTCTAACCACTCTCTGAGTAAAGAAGTTTCCCCTGAATTCTTTATTAGATTAATTAGTAACTGTCTTATATTTATGATCCCTGGTATTGGGACCCCCTACAAGTGGAATTATCCTCTCAACACCTATCCTATCAATCCCCTCCATAATTAAAAAAATCTCTAATGGGTCACCCCTCCCCTCCACCCCCCCCCCCCCCCCCCAAGCTTCCCCTTTTCTAGAGGAGATCTATCTAGTCTGTTCAGTCTTTCCTGATGCTATAATTTCAAAGTCATGGCATCATCCTTGCAAAAATCTTTTTCCACCTTGTCCAGTGTCTCTATATCCTTTTTGTAATATGGAGACCAGAACTGTAAACAGTTTAAGTTCCATTTAAACACGAGACAAAGACTCAAAAGATCAGAAGTCAACAACCTGCCAATATAGAATCATAGAATGGTTACAGGACAGAAGGAGGCCACTCGGCCTGTCGTGTCCATGCTGGCTCTTGGAAGAGCAATTGAGCTAGTCCCATTCCCCTGCCCTTTTCCCCATGACCAAGTAATTTGATTCAATTCAGATAATTGTCCAATTCCCTTTTGAAAGCCACGATTGAATTTACCACCAACTACACTCTCAGGCAGTGCATTCCAGATCCTAACCACTCCCTGGATGACGAGGCTTTTCCTCAGGCCACTTTTGATTCTTTTGCCAATCACCTTAAGTCGGTGTCCTCTGGTTCTTGACCCTTCCGCCAATGGGAACAGTTTCTCCCTATCTACTCTGTCCAGAGGCCTCATGAATTTGAACACCTCTATCAAGTCTCCTCTCAACCTTCTCTTCACTAAGGAGAACATCCCCAGCATCTCCAATCTATCCATGCAACTGAAGTCTTTCATCCCTGGAACCATTCTCATGAATCTTTTCTGCACTCTTTTCAATGCCTTCACATCCTTCCTAAAGTGTGGCATCCAGAATTGGACACAAATACTCCAGTTGAGGCCAAACCAGTGCTTTGCAAAGGTTCACCATACTTGTTTTTGCACTCCATGCCTCTGTTTATAAAGTTTAAGATTCCATATACCATTTTAGAACATAGAACATAGAACAGTACAGGCCCTTCGGCCCACGATGTTGTGCCAACCCTTTAACCTACTCTAAGATCAAACTAACTACCTACCCTTCATTCTACTATCATCCATGTACCTATCCAAGAGTCTCTTAAATGTTCCTAATGTATCTGCTTCTACTACCACCGCTGGCAGCGCATTTTTAGCCACTTTCACAACCTGCCCTGTCACCTTCAATGATTTGTGCACATATACCCCCAGGTCCCTACACTCCTGCACCCCCTTTAGAATTGTACCCTTTATTTTATACTGTTCTTTATACTATATCCTTGTTCTTCCTACCAAAATGTATCACTTCACACCTCTGCACTTCTGTTCACAGGTCACAGTACTTCTAAGTTTTGTGTTATCCGCAAATTTTGAAATTGTGCCATGTACACCCAAGTCAAGGTCATTAATATCGATTAAGAAAAGTAATAGTTCTAATACTGACCCTGGGGAACCCCACTGTATACCTTCTTCTATTCTGAAAAACAAAATACTACTCTCTGTTTCCTGTCACTCAGCCAACGTCATATCCATGCAGCTGCTGTCCCTTTTATTCCATGGGTTTTAACTTTGCTTACAAGCCTGTTATGTGGCATTTTATCAAACGCCTTTTGGAAGTCTATGGACACCACATCAACCACATTACCCTCATCAACCCTCTCTGTTACCTCATCAAAAAACTTAATTAATTTAGTTAAGCACAATTTGCCTTTAATAATGCTGGCTTTCCTTAATTAATCCACATTGGTCCAAATGACTGTTAATTTTATCCTGTATTATCATTTCTAAAACCTTCCCTATCACAAAGGTTAAACTGACTGGTCTGTAGTTGTTGAGCTTATCCTTACACCCTTTTTTGAACAAGGATGTAACATTTGCAATTCTCCAGTCCTCTGGCACCAATCCTGTATCTAAGGAGGATTGGAAGATTATGGCCAGTGCCTCTGCAATTTCCACCCTTACTTTCTTAAGCAGCTTCGGATGTATCCCGTCTGGCCCTGGTGACTTATCAACTTTAAGTACAGCCAGTCTTTCTAATACCTCCTCTTTATCAATTGTTAGCCCATCCAGTGTTTCAACTTCACTACAATTTTGGCAGCATCTTCCTCCTTGGTAAATATAGGTGCAAAGTACTCATTTAGTACCTTAGCCACACCCTCTGCCTCCATGAGTAAGTCCCATTTTTGGTCCCTAATTGGCCCCACCCCCTTTTTAACTATTTGTATGCCTACAGAAGACTTTTGGATTCTATTTTCTGTTTGCTGCCAGTCTCTTCTCATACTCTCTTTCTTTGCTCCTCCTATTACTTTTTTCACTTCCTCTCTGAACTTTCTATATTCAGCCTGGTTCTCACTTGTATTATCAACCTGACATCTGTCATATGCACCCTCTTTCTGCTTCATCTTACTCTCTAATCTCTTTTGTCAGCCAGGGAGCTCTGGCTTTGTTTGTCCTACTTTTGTCCCTCGTGTGAATTCAATTTAAAATAAATTGAATTCAAATTCTCAAATAGCCAAGGTGGGATTCACATACTTTGAATTATTAGCCCAAATCTTTAGATTGCATGTCCAGTATCATAAGCATTACAGTACTGGGCTCAAGCCCATGAGTTTCCAATCTCGGCCACACTGCGGGGCATGTGTGGTGGTGGGTGTTTCCTACAGAGAGGGAGGCCAAAACCAGAGGGTCAGGACCATCCTGTAGTGACTGTTTGTGGAATAGAACCAGGAGAGGATTGGGAGACAGTTGACCACTGGCCCTCTCAGCTGGAGAACAGTGTGAACAGTTTAGGAAAACCTAAAGGAAGGGATGAATCTAGCATGTAAAAGGGGATTAAAAAAATATAAACTTTTTTTATTCATTCGAAGGATTTGAGCATCGCTAGCAAGGACAGCATTCATTGCCCATCCCTAATTACCCTTGAGCGGTGAGCCGCCTTCTTGAACCGCTGCAGTTCTTGTGGTGTGGGTACACCCACAGTGCTGTTAGGAAGGGAATTCCAGGATTTTGACCCAGCGACAGTGAAGGAACTGCGATATAGTTCCAAGTCAGGATGATGTGAGTTTTGTAAGGGAACTTGCAGTTGGTGGTGTTCCCATGCACCTGCTGCCTTTGTTCTTATAGGTGGTAGAGGTTGCAGGTTTGGAAGGTGTTGTTGGAGGGGCCTTAGTGAGTTGCTGCAGTGTATCTTGATGGTATATGGTACACACTGTTGCCAATGTGCACCACTAGTGGCGGGAGTGAAAGTTTAAGGTGGTGGATGGGGTGCTAATCAAGTGGGCTGCTTTGTCTTGGATGGTATTGAGCTTCTAGAGTGTTGTTGGAGCTGCACCCATCCAGGCAAGTGGGATGCATTCCATCACACTCCTGACTTGTGCTTTGTAGATGAAGGACAAGCTTTGGGGAGTCCGGAGGTAGTTACTCGCCGCAGAATTCCCAACCTCTGACCTGGGACTTTACTAAAGAGGTCACCACAGCAATGTTAACTCTACCTTAATCAGCAAGGATTTTTGCCTGAAGAGATGGTAGAGGCAGGAACCCTCACAACATTTAAGAAGTATTTAGATGAGCACTTGAAATGCCATCGCATACAAGGCCAAGTGTTGACAAATGGGATTAGAATAGATAGGTGCTTGATGGCCGGCACAGACACGATAGGCCGAAGGGCTTGTTTCTGTGCTGTATAACTCTATGACTCTATAATAAGCTAGTTTTTGAAGTATTTTTAACTGTGTTATCAGCATTTCTTGTGCAAATTGTGTGTGGTCTTGGTTGACATAGTAACAATTAATGAAACCAAAATAAAGTAACAAAAACCTCTCGTTCACATAGGATTCTGGTCTTTGGTGGAGCTAATTGACCAAGGGCAGTGATGCAACAGAAGATGTAACAAAAATCGTTGTGAGATATTCAAATCAGCATTTTACTTTTAGGGGCAGTGATTTTTCTTGAGAAATGTATTCAGTGAGAGATGTGCAACAGTGGGGAATGGACAGTGTCAGCATCAAGCACTCTCAGATGAGATGTGACAGGGACATTTGCACAGCAAAAGAACCTTCCCCAACCCTCCCCAAACCATCCTCCTCCACCCCCACCTCAACCGTGGAGGAGGGGAATTGGCTAAAACCAATCATGCCTTTCACTTGCACGCACTTTCCAGCAGGGGTCACCGGGGAGTAGAGGTGAGAGTCATTGTGGGGCAGAGAATTAAAATGACAAGCAACCAGAAGCTCAGGGTCACACTTGCAGACTGACGAAGGTGTTCCACAAAGCGATCACCCAATATGTGTTTGGTCTCCCCAGTGTAGAGGAGACCACATCATGAGCAGCAAATAGAATATGCTAAATTGAAAGAGGCACAAGTACACTGTTATTTCACCTGGAAGGAGCCTTCAGTTGCTGTTTTATCGCACCAGCATTTTGCAAGTGTGTGGGAAATGTGACAGTGGGTTAACATATGATTATAAAATGAATGAAAACTCAGCGCAGGAGATTGGGCCGATAGGGCCTGAGGTTTTCCATCCATTAAAATATCCAGCAGGAGCATTCCTATTACCAGATTAGGGCGATGACAGGTTAAATAATTGTTCACATATTTGTTAAATAATTGTTAAACAAAGTCCTTCTGACTTACCCAGACACTGATATTTGCCATTGTAATACCTCAGCTCAAAGCCATCGTGACATCTGCAATAGTAACTTCCAAAGGTATTGATGCATTTGCGGAATCTAGGGCACACAACTCTCCCAGCAGCACACTCATCGACGTCTGAAAGGATATGCAGGAAGAGTTTATCGTACTCAGTCGACTGGCACAGGCCAGGCATGACATTCATTGCTTTCTGGCCTTCTGCTGCCCACCAGTAAAGGTGCAGCATTAGGAAATCAAAAACACAATTTCTTGCTTCACATCTGCTGCTCTGGAGTCCACCCTATAAAGGCAAAGGGAGCTGATTCCAGAGTTCTGAGACAACAGAACCAATTCCGTACATTTTTAACGGAGAGAAAGCTGATTCAACTAAACGAATAAAGACCAGATCAAGAGGCAAGAGAAGAAAACAGGTTGTGCATTCCAGAGCGCAAGGGCTGCACCAGCTGCAGATGTTCAGGGATGCCTAGCTGTTATGCAATAGCAGCAACTAAAGGGCTGCCACCTTTAGGAATTTTATTTTACCCAACAAGAGGTTTCTGTTGGCAGGTATCTGCAGATTACAATGATGTATGTGCTTTAATGCAATTGTGAATACAGGCAGATTGGGATAGGTAGCACTTAAGTAGAAGCCCATCATATAGTAACTGATACACCCAACCAAATTAACTCTATGGACAGGAAAGGGACATGGGAACAGGAGTAGGTCATTCAGACCCTTGAGCCTATAGGGCTATTCTACCAGATCATGGCTGATTTATACCTCAATTCACATTTAACCATATCCTAGTTCTGCCCTGTGATCCCTCAATCAAGGAGCACTGGAAAGATTTACTCCATTGGTCCATGTGAACAAGGCCTCTACATCCATACCTACGCAGGTCCTTCTGTCTGGTCCGAGCTGCAGCCCAGGAGAGGGACAGCGACACCGAATCTCTCCTTTCACCTCATCGCAGCCATACTGGCAGTTTGCCATGGCGCACGATCGCGTATCTGTCAAACAACACACAGAAGTTATTTCACACACCGGCAAAAGATAGCCATCGCCTTCAACCTAACCAATCACATAGGCAGCTGTAAGGAATGCTCATGATGTATACCTTGGTCAGCTCCCATAAAGAAAAAAAGGTTAAAGTTTCAGACTCACCAGAATATTGAAATTAATTACGACACTTTAATTAGCCTATTAGCCACTTTAATTCTTCACCTCACTCCCATTCGGACCTCTCTGTCCTCGGCCTCCGACATTGATCCAATGATATTACCACACGTTGGCGTAAGAGTACCTCATCTTTTGATCATAACCCACTGCTCACATTTTTTCAGACAGCCGCTGTTGGGAATGATTCTGCGATTGCCATTTACATCTCCTCTAGACCCATCTTTTGTTTCTTCACTTGTCCCATTACCATCTCTTTTGCCTTGCACCATCATCCCTTTTGTCATTTAATCACCACTGCCCTCCACCCTATCACAGACCTTCCATTTTGTTCCTTCCTCCCCTCTCCAACTTTTCCCTAGCTCCGTTCTTGCTTGAAAACTATTAAATCTCTAACTTCTTCCAGTTCTGATGAAAGGGCATGGGCCTGAAATGTTAACTCTGTTTCTCTCTCCACAGATGCTGCCTGACTTGCTGAGTATTTCCAGCACTTTCTGTTTTTATTTCCGATTTGCAGCATCTGCTGTACCTTGCTTTTGTGAAAATATCAACCTGTTGCTTTCTCCTTCAGAGGCTTGAACTGACTGCCAGGCATTATCAGCATCTTCTAATTGAACTTTATATACAATAGCAACTTGCATTTACAAAGCACCTTTAACATAGAGAAACATCCCACGGCATTTCACAGAAGTGTAATCGGACCAAAAAAAATAGCAACCGAGCTACAAAAGGAAATATTTGGAGGAATGAGTAAAATCATGGTCAAAGAGGTGAGTTTTGAGGAGATTCCTACAGGAGGAGAGGAAGGTGGAGAGGTTTAGGAGGGAATTTCAGAGCTTAGGGCCTCAACAACAGAAGGCACGGCTGCCAATGATGGAGAGAAAGGACATTTCCTTTTTGTCTCTACTAAATGTTAATATAACAAGGAGAAACAAATATCGATTCTCTTAAGAGTAAAACAGCGAGCACTTTTATTTGAATTAATAGGAATGTTATCCTGTGCCTTAAATGTTGAGTAGGGGAAATGAGGCGAGTTTGTTTTACATAATGAGTTGCTATGCAGTGCCTGATATGGTGGTGGAAGCAGATTCAATAGGAACTTTCAAAAGTGAATTAGATGAATACTTGAAAAGGAGAAATTAGCAGGAGTAAAGGGAAAGTGCAAGGGAGTGGGACTAATTGGATAGCTCTTTCAAAAAGGCAGCACAGACACGATGGGCTGAATGGCCTCTATCTTTGCTGTAAGATTCAACAAATATATTTTTTCTATGTTAGTTTCCACCGATTTACAGGGACTTAAATTTTATTTTTATTCTGAGATTGGGGGGATTTTGGATTACATTCTGAGATTATATCCATTTACAATTGGGCCCACTGGTTTGTAGTGGTTCCATTTGTCTGTATTCTGGGATCTTTACCTGGTGCGTTGGGAATCAAACTCTGTGATTCTGTACATTTTTCCATTAAACCTATAGATCAGTTTGAATCAAATGGTCACATGGTTAATTTAATAGATCAGCTCTGTACTATTCAAACAGGAATCAGCAAGTTCTTCAGCATTGTCATTTGGATACGCTTTCTACACAGACGTATAGTTAAAAAAAAAAGACACCATCCAAACTGGAATTTACTGGGGCTTTCCCTATAGGCACTGACAGTTGCAGGGAAAGTAGTTCCACAGATGCCCGATTCCCTCTGGCAATTTGCCCCCGCCATTTTAGTCAGTAGGCGTGAGCAGGCCATTCAACTGCAGCTGCATCACATGCTTGTTCTCCACACAGATGCAGCTTTCTGCAGGAATTCCGGGAACAGTAATCAGGAACCAGGAATACTGGAGAATATTCCCGCTCTTTAACCCAGGTATGTTGAGGTCAATTGTAACAGCCTCCCAGGTGTACCCAGCTGAGATCAGCGAGCCCTTGATCAAATGAGAGCCGGAACCAGGGCCCTGTTGACAGCCTGCATTCTCGAAGGATAATGAATTTACCAGTTGAGCCACGAAAGCCTTTTGTTGTATTTGCTACACGGAGAGCAAAGTGGAATGGGCCTGTCATTGGCCTGCATTATGGGCCAATGATTTAGACTCAACATTGGCATTTGCACTGGTTATTCGAGTTGTTTAATGCTGAAGGAATGCAATACATTCCTTGCATGTATTCCTTTCATCACTAGAAGACGACAATACAGACTATCTAAAAGTGCGAATGAAAATGTTTATCTTCACCTGGTATTGCTGTAGTTGCATTTACATTGTTCACCAACCCCCCACTCCCCCCTCCCCAACGCCCCCCACCCAGCCCCCCACCCCAGCACACTGAAGGCAGCCTCCATTCACGCTGCAGTCAGGCTGATAGCGGACCCAGTCACCACTTTCACTCAGAAAGCCAGGCTGGAATTTGTTGAACTTGAACCACTAAGCAAAGCCCTGGCTGCTTCATAGAAACCAGGATCCAAACCAATCGCTTCTGAGCAATGACTGTGCAACCCGTGGAAAGAAAAGAAAGGAAGGCTTGCATTTATATAGCGCCTTTCACGATCTCAGGGTGTCCCAAAACGCTTTACAGCCAATGAAGTACTTTTGAAGTGTAGTCACTGTTGTAAGGCAGGGAAGTAGTAAAGGATAATGTTGCAGTTGCTGACTGTACTTTCAGTAGCGGAAAGCATTGACTAGATGAGCATAACCTTGGAAAGAAACCTTCCCCTTATTACAGGCTGCAACTTTCACAACATTGTACTGGGTTCTTTATGTTGTCTGATGCAACGTAAATGAGATGTGTGGAGTCCAGTTAGGTTGAAGATCTCAAACAGGTTTATTACAGCTAAACTACTATATACAGTACAGAACAAACTATTTACAGAACCTTCCTCTAGGTGTTACAGTTGAAGCAATCATACAATACCATTATTACTGTAAGCATCATCTAAAATGAAAAAGAACACAGGATTGTGTGAAGCAATCAAAAGCAAGCCACTTACTTGCACATGATCCATCAGACATGAGCATGTAGCCATTCAGGCAGTAGCACTTGTAGCTGCCGTACGTATTCATGCACCGATGCTTGCACAGCCGAGGCTTCATTCCACACTCATTAAAATCTGCTCAGGAAACAAACGCCACAGTTAATGTCAACACAAAATCATCCCTTTAAATTACAAAGGTAAGTGTGGCACAGTACTGTGAGTCCCAGCTAAAACATATTAGAAACTAAAATTGCTTAACTGTTCAACTCCCCATTCTAATTCATGGTGAAAGTTCTCTCTTTGTAATAAAGCAGTTGACTGGTAAATGGGAAGCTCTGGGTAAGGTGCTAATTGAATCATTGTTATCTGAAATGGTCATCTACATCATAACAGCAGTAATGCAATCCAGTACTGGAGTTTTAGTATTAGTGCAGTATCAGCACTAATGGTAGTATTTTCCTGTGAGATTAAGGCTGAGAGCTTGGATCTTTGGGTTTGGTGTTTGAACACAAGAACATAAGAAATAGGAGCAGGAGTAGGCCATTCAGCCCCTCAAACCTGCTCCGCCATTCAATAAAATCATGGCCGATCTTCTATCTCGACTCCACTTCCTGCCCTATCCCCAGATCCCTTGAATCCCTTAGTCCAAAACAAATCTATCGATCTCAGTCTTGAATATACTCAACGACTAACAATGCACAACTCTCTAAGGTAGAGAATTGCAAAGATTCACAACCCACTGAATGAAGAAATTCCTACTTACCTCAGTCCTAAATGGCCCCTATACTGAGACTATAACCCCCTAAGCCCTTGACTCTCCAGCCAGGGGAAACAGCCTCTCAGCATCTACCCTGTCAAATCCTCTAAGAATTTTTGTACATTTCAATGAGAGAATGTGATATATTTAAATCAGATCACCTTTTACTCTTCTAAACACAAGAGAACATGGGCCCATTCTGCTCAATCTCACCTCATAGGTCAACCCTCTGATTCCAAGAATCAATCTAGTGAACCTATGTGGCACTCTCTCTAAGGTATGTACATCCTTACATATGTTGCAGTTGAATTTATATTAAGGGACGTCCCCAGCCCAAGCTAACTTCACACAAACTCTGTTGTTAGGTCGCAGAAGACTGCCTCCATTCGCATGGGAGGCAGGCTGATCATGACGATTGAAGTTGAAAGATTCTGAATTCTGAGCAGGTAGACATTGACTTTGAAAGCCAGCACCTAAATTCAGGAACCTAAAGTTCAGCTCTGATCTTAAATTTGGCAATAGATGACTCAACACTGGCACTCACTATCACTCTGAATAGTCGCTTCTTATTAATTGAACAACTGGTAGATCAGTAAATCCAATGTTGCTACCAGGAGCACATAGGCTGGCATAGAATTTACAGCACAGAAACAGGCTATTTGGCCCGAATGGTCTATGTTCGTGTACATCCACTCACCTAAATCAGGAGCTCAGAGTGGCACAGTGGTTAGCACTGCAGCCTCACAGCTCCAGCGACCCGGGTTTGGTTCTGGGTACTGCCTGTGTGGAGTTTGCAAGTTCCCCCTGTGACCATGTGGGTTTCCACCGGGTACTCTGGTTTCCTCCCACAGCCAAAGACTTGCAGGTTGATAGGTAAATTGGCCATTGTAAATTGCCCCTACTGTAGGTAGGTGGTAGGAGAATTGAGGGAAGGTGGGGATGTGGTAGGGAATATGGGATTAAATGTAGGATTAGTATAAATGGGTGGTTGTTGGTCAGCACAGATTTGGTGGGCCAAAGGGCCTGTTTCAATGCTGTATCACTCTATGACAACATCTAAGAACTGAAAACAAAGTTCTTGTGAAGGTTTGACTCGCAATTATGGCATTAGCAAGAATATAAATTGGGATTATGGCAGGAACTATGCATTATATTGCAGAATATACAAATTAGACACAAGGGCCTTATAATCAATTTCAAGTGTTTGCAAAGCAAATGAAACCCCCTCAGGTCTGTGATATTTTGAATCTGCTGTGTAATAATGGGCAGAATTGAGCTCTGGGACATGTGTCTGAATGTACAGTATCCCATCCAGCTGGCTGCAAGTTTGCCAGAGGATATGTGAGCACAAGTATGGCAACTCAAGAAATGCCACACCCTTGGTTGAAATATCTGACACAAGCTGCAGTTCCAAGGAATTACATCAATGGTTGGTTCTATAATTGGAAGAGAGGAAAAAAAGTCAAGTTTGATTTCACTTCAGACCATGTGAGTTGTTCTAGCCTTCAGAGGTTAATCATCTGAATGCTGAAATTTAATTGGGTGTGTAGGATCGGAATCTCCTCCAACAGGGAAATTTATGGAATATAAAAATCCAGGCCCACAGACATGTTTTGACCTCATGTTTGAACTACAAAATACTAAAACCAAGCTGCAGCCAGAAGCACAGGGCTGGGCAGCAAGGGGTTAATTTGGATTAAAACCAAAAAGGTGCTGGAAGTACTCAGCAGGTCTGGCAGCATCTGTGGAGAGAGAAGCAGAGTTAATGTTTCAGGTCGGTGACCTTTCATCAGAACATTTGGTCATTTAGTAAAAGACAGTGACTCATCAAAAAGGATTCAGACACTGACTGAGTGTTATCATGGAACAATGATAACAGAGAAAAGCCATGACCTGCCATTGGCTAATGCAATTAAGAGACTGATTACCCTGCACAATGGTACAAGGGACATGCCATTTATATGATAATAAGGCCACTACCAAACGCATCTTCCCCTCCCTTCCCCTGTCAGCATTCCAAAGGGATCGTTCCCTCCGCGACACCCTGGTCCACTCCTCCATTACCCCCACCACCCCGTCCCCATCCCATGGCACCTTCCCCTGCAATCGCAGGAGGTGTAATACCTGCCCATTTACCTCCTCTCTCCTCACTATCCCAGGCTCCAAACACTCCTTTCAGGTGAAGCAGTGATTTACTTGTACTTCTTTCAATGTAGTATACTGTATTCACTGCTCACAGTGTGGTCTCCTCCACATTGGGGAGACCAAGCGCAGACTGGGTGACCGTTTTGCGGAACACCTCCGCTCGGTCCGCAAGCAGGACCCTGAGCTTCCGGTTGCTTGCCATTTCAACACTCCCCCCTGCTCTCATGCTCACATCTGTGTCCTGGAATTGCTGCAGTGTTCCAGTGAACATCAACGCAAGCTCAAGGAACAGCATCTCATCTACCGATTAGGCACACTACAGCCTGCCGGACTGAACAATGAGTTCAATAATTTCAGAGCATGACAGCCCCCCATTTTACTTTCATTTTTAGTTGTTTTTTATTTCTTCTTCTTTTTTACATTTTTTACAACCTTTTTTTTGCATTTATTTCATTTCATTTTAGTTTGTTCAGTTTGCTTACCCACTGTTTTTTTACTCATGTTTGCACTTGCTGCTGTTCAATATTCAGTCCGTTAACACCTATTCTGTACTAATGCTTTGTCTTTCAACACACCATTAACATATTGTTTGCCTTTACTCCATGACCTTTTGGTCAGCTATGTGGCCTTGTCCAATCTGCACCTTCTCCTTTGTTATCTCTTGCCCCACCCCCACCTCACTTGCTTATAACCTGTGACATTTTTAAAATTTGTCAGTTCCGAAGAAGGGACACTGACCCGAAACGTTAACTCTGCTTCTCTTTCCACAGATGCTGCCAGACCTGCTGAGTGGTTCCAGCATTTCTTGTTTTTATTTCAGAAATCCCAGCATCCGCAGTATTTTGCTTTTATCATAGACAATGGTATTGGAATCTGGCTATTGTAACTGTGATTGATTCCTTTCGAGGAGAGAGATGGGACATTCACACCTTCATCCACCTCAGAGTCAGGTGCTTTTACTGTATTGCCTCAAACAGCAGGAGGACTGTTTAAATGATGTGGGAGCTGATTAGATTCAAAGTGACTCCTGACAACACACCAGCCCGCTGACATCATCAGAGTGCGGCAAGCTGCACACATGCGCAGCTGCATCTTGCCAGGATTAAGTTGCGCATGCGCGGGAAGACGTCACCGTGCAGTGCCAGCGTCATCTCGTACCTGCGCCTGGTCCATCTTCGTGCATGCATGATAAAACATCATCGGGTATCCAGCCCCCCACTCGGCTGAATGGGAGGCTTTGAGGCTGGAGCTCGATCCCCGTCACTCACTCCCACCCCTCAGCAACTCGCTTCAGACCACTTTGCTTCTTCGGGTGGCGCGTGGAGACTGATCAAACATGGGAGCGAGTGGCCGAGAGGAGGGAAGTGGCACGGCCCAGACCTAGCAGTTGTGGGGGCGGGGGGAAGGGGGGAGCAGGCGGCCAGAGAGCGGGTGAAGCGAGCGGGGAACAATCAACCAGGGAAGTGGGGGGGGAACAGCGAGGTCTGGAGCGAGCAGCTGAGGAGGGGGAGCGCGGCCAGTGGGGCAGGAGTTAGTAGTTGCGTTTGGTTGAAATCAGTCCTGGTCAGTCATATAAACGAATCACGATAACAAATTGGCAGCACATTTTATCCTCTGCCCGATTTTCTTTGCCATTGATCGGGGTGCCAATTCACTATCTTCCCATGGGAATGCAATCATAAAATTCCTTTTGTATTTAATAGGATTTCTGGAATATCAAATGGATCTGAGGATTACAGTTAGTATCCTATAACTACATAGTAGCATATTACTGGGCTTCCATCCAACTTAATGTAAGGTTAGTTTGCTGGAACGATCTAGCCATACGCATTTCCTGTGATAAATTGAGAAGTGCCATCTTTAATCTTGGCAGCTGCCCGAACGTCGCAGACACGACGTTCCAGTTGAAGAGCCTGCATTTGCGCATGTGCAAGTACTGCACCACCTACTGGTTGCGTTGTCAGCAAACGCAGCAGATTAGATTTGTCTGAGTCATTTCTTCCATGGAAGGACTGTATTGTTGCACCCAGTATGAGCTGGTCATATTTGTCTGCACTATGCATGGAATAAACTAAAAGGTGTTACCTGTTGGACACTGAACAGCATGAACAACGAGAAATATGTTTGAGATGAGTCATTTTATTATAAAAAGAAAGCACATCACAGTGACTGAGCTGCAGTCAGGTGAAGAAGGACGGGGACTGGTCATCTCTCGATCCAGATCTACAATCAACATCGGTAATGACCAGCCATATGGGTGATTTTAAGTTTTCAGTCAAATGTTGAAGGGGTTTGTACTGTGGGGGCTGTAGTCGGAAGAAGGGTCAGGAGTGGTCACCTTGACTCAGGACCGACAATCAACACCGGACAGACTGGCCGTGTTGGGGGTTGTAAATGTTTCAGCCAAATGCTAATGATATTGGTCTGAGGGTTTTGTAAGGTTTTGGGACAAAAGCGTAGTGTTTTTACTGGTGTTTTGTAAGTTTAAACCAAGTCGTAGTGACTTTGTTTGGGTAACTGGCAACAGTGGCCAAATTGCAGAAGGGATCAGCTGGTAACTGCAGAAGGTTTTGTACTGGGGACAGTTTTGTTTATTTCTTTTCAATGAACCATAGAGGTATTTGTATTAGGGATATGAGTGGGTTCAATAAAACAACAGATTTAAGGTTGAGCCAAACCCTGTGCCATGTGCACTTTGTTCTTGTAATTCCTGAAGTCCAAGAACCATCGTAAAGGGAAACGGGAACGGAATCTCTTACAGGTGCCAAGGTGTCTTCCATTTGGATTGATATGGTCACCCATCAGGAACTGACTGCGCAGGTAATAGCAATTGCCTTTAGGGACTCTGCTTTCAGTTCAGTAAAAGGCGGGTGGTTCGAAGCTAGGCTGAACTTGGCATACTCAAATCTGGCATGTCTTTTAAAGTTAAATTTCACCTGATGGACTGTTGAGTTTAATGGAATTGTGGTATCACATAGGATTCAATTATCATGAGATTGGAATATGGAGCAATTAAATTAGAAGAGTATATGTAATGGTTTACTAGGCCATTTAAGAGTCAACCACATTGCTGTGGGCTTGGAGTCACACGTGGGGCAGAGCAGGTAAGGAAAGCAGATTTCCTTCCATAAAGGGAATGAGTGAACCAGATGGGGGTTTTTTTAAACAACAATCCAGTAGATTCATGAACACCACGACAAATAATTAATTAATTTTAAACACCTGCAGCTGCCATGGTGAGATTTGAGCTCATGTTTCCAAGAGCATTAATCCAGGTCTCTGGATCACCAGTGCAGTAACAGTCCAACAGTACTAGGGTTCTCAGTGTTCAAGAAGGTGGCTCACCACAATATTCAAAAGGGCAATTAAGGATGGGCAACAATGCAATGACCCTCACATTCCATCAATGAATAAAAACAAGACTATGTGGAAGGCGCAGTATAATGAGCAGGGTATCTGGGGAAGGAAGGGGCAGTGTAATCAGCAGGGTATCTGGAAGGGGGAGTATAATCAGCAGGGTATCTGGGTAAGGAAGGGACAGTGTAATCAGCAGGGTATCTGGAAGGGGGAGTATAATCAGCAGGGTATCTGGGTAAGGAAGGGGCAGTGTAATCAGCAGGGTATCTGGAAGGGGGAGTATAATCAGCAGGGTTTCTGGGTAAGGAAGGGGCAGTGTAATCAGCAGGGTATCTGGAAGGGGGAGTATAATCAGCAGGGTATCTGGGTAAGGAAGGGGCAGTGTAATCAGCAGGGTATCTGGAAGGGGGAGTATAATCAGCAGGGTATCTGGGTAAGGAAGGGGCAGTGTAATCAGCAGGGTATCTGGGGAAGGAAGGGCAGTATAATCAGCAGGGTATCTGGGGAAGGAAGGGGCAGTATAATCAGCAGGGTATCTGGAAGGGGGAGTATAATCAGCAGGGTATCTGGGTAAGGAAGGGGCAGTGTAATCAGCAGGGTATCTGGAAGGGGGAGTATAATCAGCAGGGTATCTGGGTAAGGAAGGGGCAGTGTAATCAGCAGGGTATCTGGGGAAGGAAGGGCAGTATAATCAGCAGGGTATCTGGGGAAGGAAGGGGCAGTAGAATCAGCAGAGTATCTGGGGATGGAAGGGGCAGTAGAATCAGCAGAGTATCTGGTTAAGGAAGGGGCTGTAAAATCAGCAGAGTATATGGGTAAGGAAAGGGCAGTATAATCAGCAGGGTATCTGGGTAAGGGGCAGTATAATCAGCAGGGTATCTGGGTAAGGGGCAGTATCATCAGCAGGGTATCTGGGGAAGGGGCAGTATTATCAGCAGGGTATCTGGGTAAGGGGCAGTGTAATCAGCAGGGTATCTGGGTAACGATGGGGCAGTATAATCAGCAGGGTATCTGGGTAAGGGGCAGTATTATCAGCAGGGTATCTGGGTAAGGGGCAGTGTAATCAGCAGGGTATCTGGGTAACGATGGGGCAGTATAATCAGCAGCGTATCTGGGTCAAGATGGGGCAGTATAATCAGTAGGGTATCTGGGTAAGGAAGGGACAGTATTATCAACAGGGTATCTGGGTAAGGCAGCGGCAGTATAATCAGCAGGGTATCTGGGTAAGGGGCAGTATTATCAGCAGGGTATCTGGGTAAGGGGCAGTGTAATCATCAGGGTATCTGGGTAAGGAAGGGGCAGTATAATCAGCACGGTATCTGGGTAAGAAAGCGGCAGTATAATCAGCAGGGTATCTGGGTAAGGAAGGGACAGTATAATCAGCAGGTTTTCGGGATAAGAATGGGGCAGTGTAATCAGCAGGGTATCTGGTAAGGGACAGTGTAATCAGCAGGGTAACTGGGTAAGGGGCAGTGTAATCAGCAGGGTATCTGGGTAAGGGGCAGTGTAATCAGCAGTGTATCTGGGTAAGGAAGCGGCAGTGTAATCAGCAGGGTATCTGGGTAAGGAAGGGGCAGTATAATCAGCAGGTTTTCTGGATAAGAATGGGGCAGGATAATCATCAGGGTATCTGGGTAAGGAAGGGGCAGTGTAATCAGCAGGGTATCTGGGTAAGGAAGGGGCAGTATAATCAGCAGGGTATCTGGGTAAGGAAGGGGCAGTGTAATCAGCAGGGTATCTGGGTAAGGAAGGGGCAGTATAATCAGCAGCGTATCTGGATAAGGAAGGGGCAGTGTAATCAGCAGGATATCTGGGGAAGGAAGGGGCAGTATAATCAGCAGGGTATCTGGGTAAGGGGCAGTAGAATCAGCAGGGTATCTGGGTAAGGAAGGGACAGTGTCATCAGCAGGGTAACTGGGTAAGGGGCAGTGTAATCAGCAGGGTATCTGGGGAAGGAAGAGGCAGTGTAATCAGCAGGCTATCTGGGTAAGGAAGGGGCAGTGTAATCAGCAGGGTATCTGGGTAAGGAAGGGACAGTGTCATCAGCAGGGTATCTGGGTAAGGAAGGGACAGTATAATCAGCAGGGTATCTGGGTAAAGAAGGGGCAGTGTAATCAGCAGGGTATCTGGGTAAGGAAGGGACAGTGTCATCAGCAGGGTAACTGGGTAAGGGGCAGTATAATCAGCAGGGTATCTGGGTAAGGAAGGGGCAGTATAATCAGCAGGGTATCTGGGTAAGGAAGGGACAGTGTCATCAGCAGGGTAACTGGGTAAGGGGCAGTATAATCAGCAGGGTATCTGGGTAAGGAAGGGGCAGTATAATCAGCAGGGTATCTGGGTAAGGAAGGGACAGTATAATCAGCAGGGTATCTGGGTAAGGAAGGGGCAGTGTAATCAGCAGGGTATCTGGGTAAGGAAGGCAGTGTCATCAGCAGGGTATCTGGGTAAGGAAGGGACAGTATAATCAGCAGGGTATCTGGGTAAGGAAGGGGCAGTGTCATCAGCAGGGTAACTGGGTAAGGGGCAGTATAATCAGCAGGGTATCTGGTAAGGGACAGTGTAATCAGCAGGGTAACTGGGTAAGGGGCAGTGTAATCAGCAGGGTATCTGGGTAAGGAAGGGACAGTATAAGCAGCAGGGTATCTGGGTAAGGAAGGGGCAGTGTAATCAGCAGGGTATCTGGGTAAGGAAGGGGCAGTGTCATCAGCAGGGTAACTGGGTAAGGGGCAGTGTAATCAGCAGGGTATCTGGGTAAGGAAGGGACAGTGTCATCAGCAGGGTAACTGGGTAAGGGGCAGTATAATCAGCAGGGTATCTGGTAAGGGACAGTGTAATCAGCAGGGTAACTGGGTAAGGGGCAGTGTAATCAGCAGGGTATCTGGGTAAGGAAGGGGCAGTATAATCAGCACGGTATCTGGGTAAGGAAGGGACAGTATAATGAGCAGGTTTTCTGGATAAGAATGGGGCAGGATAATCATCAGGGTATCTGGGTAAGGAAGCGGCAGTGTAATCAGCAGGGTATCTGGGTAAGGAAGGGGCAGTGTAATCAGCAGGGTATCTGGGTAAGGAAGGGGCAGTATAATCAGCAGGGTATCTAGGTAAGGAAGGGGCAGTGTAATCAGCAGGGTATCTGGGTAAGGAAGGGGCAGTGTAATCAGCAGGGTATCTGGGTAAGGAAGGGGCAGTATAATCAGCAGGGTATCTGGGTAAGGAAGGGGCAGTGTAATCAGCAGGGTATCTGGGTAAGGAAGGGGCAGTATAATCAGCAGGGTATCTGGGTAAGGAAGGGACAGTGTCATCAGCAGGGTAACTGGGTAAGGGGCAGTGTAATCAGCAGGGTATCTGGGGAAGGAAGAGGCAGTGTAATCAGCAGGCTATCTGGGTAAGGAAGGGGCAGTGTAATCAGCAGGGTATCTGGGTAAGGAAGGGACAGTGTCATCAGCAGGGTATCTGGGTAAGGAAGGGACAGTATAATCAGCAGGGTATCTGGGTAAAGAAGGGGCAGTGTCATCAGCAGGGTATCTGGGTAAGGAAGGGACAGTATAATCAGCAGGGTATCTGGGTAAAGAAGGGGCAGTGTAATCAGCAGGGTATCTGGGTAAGGAAGGGACAGTGTCATCAGCAGGGTAACTGGGTAGGGGGCAGTATAATCAGCAGGGTATCTGGGTAAGGAAGGGGCAGTATAATCAGCAGGGTATCTGGGTAAGGAAGGGACAGTGTCATCAGCAGGGTAACTGGGTAAGGGGCAGTATAATCAGCAGGGTATCTGGGTAAGGAAGGGGCAGTATAATCAGCAGGGTATCTGGGTAAGGAAGGGGCAGTGTAATCAGCAGGGTATCTGGGTAAGGAAGGGACAGTGTCATCAGCAGGGTATCTGGGTAAGGAAGGGACAGTATAATCAGCAGGGTATCTGGGTAAGGAAGGGGCAGTGTAATCAGCAGGGTATCTGGGTAAGGAAGGGACAGTGTCATCAGCAGGGTAACTGGGTAAGGGGCAGTATAATCAGCAGGGTATCTGGGTAAGGAAGGGGCAGTATAATCAGCAGGGTATCTGGGTAAGGAAGGGGCAGTGTAATCAGCAGGGTATCTGGGTAAGGAAGGGGCAGTATAATCAGCAGGGTATCTGGATAAGGAAGGGGTAGTGTAATCAGCAGGGTATCTAGGTAAGGAAGGGGCAGTATAATCAGCAGGGGATCTGGGTAAGGAAGGGGCAGTGTAATCAGCAGGGTATCTGGGTAAGGAAGGGGCAGTATAATCAGCAGGGTATCTGGGTAAGGAAGGGGCAGTGTAATCAGCAGGGTATCTGGGTAAGGAAGGGGCAGTGTAATCAGCAGGGTATCTGGGTAAGGAAGGGGCAGTAGAATCAGCAGGGTATCAGGGTAAGGAAGGGGCAGTATAATCAGCAGGGTATCTGGGTAAGGAAGGGGCAGTGTAATCAGCAGGGCGTCTGGGTAAGGGGCAGTATAATCAGCAGGGTATCTGGGTAAGGAAGGGGCAGTATAATCAGCAGGGTATCTGGGTAAGGAAGGGGCAGTATAATCAGCAGGGTATCTGGGTAAGGAAGGGGCAGTGTAATCAGCAGGGCGTCTGGGTAAGGGGCAGTATAATCAGCAGGGTATCTGGGTAAGGAAGGGGCAGTATAATCAGCAGGGTATCTGGGTAAGGAAGGGGCAGTGTAATCAGCAGGATATCTGGGGAAGGAAGGGGCAGTATAATCAGCAGGGCATCTGGGTAAGGAGGCGGCAGTATAATCAGCAGGATATCTGGGTAAGGAAGGGGCAGTGTAATGAGCAGGGCATCTGGGTAAGGAAGGGGCAGTATAATCAGCAGGGTATCTGGGTCAGGGGCAGTATAATCAGCAGGCTATCTGGGTAAGAAAGGGGCAGTGTAATCAGCAGGGCATCTGGGTAAGGGGCAGTATAATCAGCAGGGTATCTGGGTCAGGGGCAGTATAATCAGCAGGGTATCTGGGTAAGAAAGGGGCAGTGTAATCAGCAGGGCATCTGGGTAAGGGGCAGTATAATCAGCAGGGCATCTGGGTAAGGAGGCGGCAGTATAATCAGCAGGATATCTGGGTAAGGAAGGGGCAGTGTAATCAGCAGGGCATCTGGGTAAGGAAGGGGCAGTATAATCAGCAGGGTATCTGGGTAAGGAATGAGTAGTATAATCAGCAGGGTGTCTGGGTAAGGAAGGGGTAGTATAATCAGCAGGGTATCTGGGTAAGGTAGGGGCAGTATAATCAGCAGGGTGTCTGGGTAAGGAAGGGGTAGTATAATCAGCAGGGTATCTGGGGAAGGAAGGGGCAGTATAATCAGTAGGGTATCTGGGTAAGGAAGGGGCAGTATAATCAGCAGGGTATCTGGGTAAGGAATGGGTAGTATAATGAGCAGGGTGTCTGGGTAAGGAAGGGGCAGTATAATCAGCAGGGTATCTGGATAAGGAAGGGGCAGTGTAATCAGCAGGGTATCTGGGTAAGGAAGGGGCAGTATAATCAGCAGGGGATCTGGGTAAGGAAGGGGCAGTGTAATCAGCAGGGTATCTGGGTAAGGAAGGGGCAGTATAATCAGCAGGGTATCTGGGTAAGGAAGGGGCAGTGTAATCAGCAGGGTATCTGGGTAAGGAAGGGGCAGTAGAATCAGCAGGGTATCTGGGTAAGGGGCAGTAGAATCAGCAGGGTATCTGGGTATGGAAGGGACAGTGTCATCAGCAGGGTAACTGGGTAAGGGGCAGTGTAATCAGCAGGGTATCTGGGGAAGGAAGGGGCAGTGTAATCAGCAGGCTATCTGGGTAAGGAAGGGGCAGTGTAATCAGCAGGGTATCTGGGTAAGGGGCAGTAGAATCAGCAGGGTATCTGGGTAAGGAAGGGACAGTGTCATCAGCAGGGTATCTGGGTAAGGGGCAGTAGAATCAGCAGGGTATCTGGGGAAGGAAGGGGCAGAATAATCAGCAGGGTATCTGGGTAAGGAAGGGACAGTATAATCAGCAGGGTAACTGGGTAAGGGGCAGTATAATCAGCAGGGTATCTGGGTAAGGAAGGGGCAGTATAATCAGCAGGGTATCTGGGTAAGGAAGGGGCAGTGTAATCAGCAGGGTATCTGGGTAAGGAAGGGGCAGTATAATCAGCAGGGTATCTGGGTAAGGAAGGGGCAGTGTAATCAGCAGGGTATCTGGGTAAGGAAGGGGCAGTGTAATCAGCAGGGTATCTGGGTAAGGAAGGGGCAGTATAATCAGCAGGGTATCAGGGTAAGGAAGGGGCAGTATAATCAGCAGGATATCTGGGTAAGGAAGGGGCAGTGTAATCAGCAGGGCGTCTGGGTAAGGGGCAGTATAATCAGCAGGGTATCTGGGTAAGGAACGGGCAGTGTAATCAGCAGGGTATCTGGGTAAGGAAGGGGCAGTATAATCAGCAGGGTATCTGGGTCAGGAAGGGGCAGTATAATCAGCAGGATATCTGGGTAAGGAAGGGGCAGTGTAATCAGCAGGGCGTCTGGGTAAGGGGCAGTATAATCAGCAGGGTATCTGGGTAAGGAAGGGGCAGTATATTCAGCAGGGTATCTGGGTAAGGAAGGGGCAGTATAATCAGCAGGGTATCTGGGTAAGGAAGGGGCAGTGTAATCAGCAGGGCGTCTGGGTAAGGGGCAGTATAATCAGCAGGGTATCTGGGTAAGGAAGGGGCAGTATAATCAGCAGGGTATCTGGGTAAGGAAGGGGCAGTGTAATCAGCAGGATATCTGGGGAAGGAAGGGGCAGTATAATCAGCAGGGCATCTGGGTAAGGGGCAGTATAATCAGCAGGGTATCTGGGTCAGGGGCAGTATAATCAGCAGGGTATCTGGGTAAGAAAGGGGCAGTGTAATCAGCAGGGCATCTGGGTAAGGGGCAGTATAATCAGCAGGGTATCTGGGTCAGGGGCAGTATAATCAGCAGGCTATCTGGGTAAGAAAGGGGCAGTGTAATCAGCAGGGCATCTGGGTAAGGAGGCGGCAGTATAATCAGCAGGATATCTGGGTAAGGAAGGGGCAGTGTAATCAGCAGGGCATCTGGGTAAGGGGCAGTATAATCAGCAGGGTATCTGGGTCAGGGGCAGTATAATCAGCAGGGTATCTGGGTAAGAAAGGGGCAGTGTAATCAGCAGGGCATCTGGGTAAGGGGCAGTATAATCAGCAGGGTATCTGGGTCAGGGGCAGTATAATCAGCAGGCTATCTGGGTAAGAAAGGGGCAGTGTAATCAGCAGGGCATCTGGGTAAGGGGCAGTATAATCAGCAGGGTATCTGGGTCAGGGGCAGTATAATCAGCAGGGTATCTGGGTAAGAAAGGGGCAGTGTAATCAGCAGGGCATCTGGGTAAGGGGCAGTATAATCAGCAGGGCATCTGGGTAAGGAGGCGGCAGTATAATCAGCAGGATATCTGGGTAAGGAAGGGGCAGTGTAATCAGCAGGGCATCTGGGTAAGGAAGGGGCAGTATAATCAGCAGGGTATCTGGGTAAGGAAGGGGCAGTATAATCAGCAGGGTATCTGGGTAAGGAATGGGTAGTATAATCAGCAGGGTGTCTGGGTAAGGAAGGGGTAGTATAATCAGCAGGGTGTCTGGGTAAGGAAGGGGCAGTATAATCAGCAGGGTATCTGGATAAGGAAGGGGCAGTGTAATCAGCAGGGTATCTGGGTAAGGAAGGGGCAGTATAATCAGCAGGGTATCTGGGTAAGGAAGGGGCAGTATAATCAGCAGGGGATCTGGGTAAGGAAGGGGCAGTGTAATCAGCAGGGTATCTGGGTAAGGAAGGGGCAGTATAATCAGCAGGGTATCTGGGTAAGGAAGGGGCAGTGTAATCAGCAGGGTATCTGGGTAAGGAAGGGGCAGTAGAATCAGCAGGGTATCTGGGTAAGGGGCAGTAGAATCAGCAGGGTATCTGGGTATGGAAGGGACAGTGTCATCAGCAGGGTAACTGGGTAAGGGGCAGTGTAATCAGCAGGGTATCTGGGGAAGGAAGGGGCAGTGTAATCAGCAGGCTATCTGGGTAAGGAAGGGGCAGTGTAATCAGCAGGGTATCTGGGTAAGGGGCAGTAGAATCAGCAGGGTATCTGGGTAAGGAAGGGACAGTGTCATCAGCAGGGTATCTGGGTAAGGGGCAGTAGAATCAGCAGGGTATCTGGGGAAGGAAGGGGCAGAATAATCAGCAGGGTATCTGGGTAAGGAAGGGACAGTATAATCAGCAGGATATCTGGGTAAGGAAGGGGCAGTGTAATCAGCAGGGTATCTGGGTAAGGAAGGGGCAGTAGAATCAGCAGGGTATCTGGGGAAGGCAGGGGCAGTGTAATCAGCAGGGTATCTGGGAAAGGAAGGGACAGTGTCATCAGCAGGGTAACTGGGTAAGGGGCAGTATAATCAGCAGGGTATCTGGGTAAGGAAGGGGCAGTATAATCAGCAGGGTATCTGGGTAAGGAAGGGGCAGTGTAATCAGCAGGGTATCTGGGTAAGGAAGGGGCAGTATAATCAGCAGGGTATCTGGATAAGGAAGGGGCAGTGTAATCAGCAGGGTATCTGGGTAAGGAAGGGGCAGTGTAATCAGCAGGGTATCTAGGTAAGGAAGGGGCAGTATAATCAGCAGGGGATCTGGGTAAGGAAGGGGCAGTGTAATCAGCAGGGTATCTGGGTAAGGAAGGGGCAGTATAATCAGCAGGGTATCTGGGTGAGGAAGGGGCAGTGTAATCAGCAGGGTATCTGGGTAAGGAAGGGGCAGTGTAATCAGCAGGGTATCTGGGTAAGGAAGGGGCAGTATAATCAGCAGGGTATCTGGGTAAGGAAGGGGCAGTATAATCAGCAGGATATCTGGGTAAGGAAGGGGCAATCAGCAGGGCGTCTGGGTAAGGGGCAGTATAATCAGCAGGGTATCTGGGTAAGGAACGGGCAGTGTAATCAGCAGGGTATCTGGGTAAGGAAGGGGCAGTATAATCAGCAGGCTATCTGGGTAAGAAAGGGGCAGTATAATCAGCAGGGTATCTGGGTAAGGGGCAGTATAATCAGCAGGGTATCTGGGTCAGGGGCAGTATAATCAGCAGGCTATCTGGGTAAGAAAGGGGCAGTGTAATCAGCAGGGCATCTGGGTAAGGGGCAGTATAATCAGCAGGGCATCTGGGTAAGGAGGCGGCAGTATAATCAGCAGGATATCTGGGTAAGGAAGGGGCAGTGTAATCAGCAGGGCATCTGGGTAAGGAAGGGGCAGTATAATCAGCAGGGTATCTGGGTAAGGAATGGGTATTATAATCAGCAGGGTATCTGGGTAAGGAAGGGGTAGTATAATCAGCAGGGTATCTGGGGAAGGAAGGGGCAGTATAATCAGTAGGGTATCTGGGTAAGGAAGGGGCAGTATAATCAGCAGGGTATCTGGGGAAGGAAGGGGCAGTATAATCAGCAGGGTGTCTGGGTAAGGAAGGGGCAGTATAATCAGCAGGGTATCTGGGTAAGGAAGGGGCAGTATAATCAGCAGGGTATCTGGGGAAGGAAGGGGCAGTATAATCAGCAGGGTGTCTGGGTAAGGAAGGGGCAGTATAATCAGCAGGGTATCTGGGTAAGGAAGGGGCAGTATAATCAGCAGGGTATCTGGGGAAGGAAGGGGCAGTATAATCAGCAGGGTGTCTGGGTAAGGAAGGGGCAGTATAATCAGCAGGGTATCTGGGGAAGGAAGGGGCAGTATAATCAGCAGGGTATCTGGATAAGGAAGGGGCAGTGTAATCAGCAGGGTATCTGGGTAAGGAAGGGGCAGTATAATCAGCAGGGTATCTGGGTAAGGAAGGGGCAGTATAATCAGCAGGGTATCTGGGTAAGGAAGGGGCAGTGTCATCAGCAGGGTATCTGGGTAAGGAAGGGGCAGTATAATCAGCAGGGTATCTGGGTAAGGAAGGGGCAGTGTAATCAGCAGGGTATCTGGGTATGGAAGGGACAGTGTCATCAGCAGGGTAACTGGGTAAGGGGCAGTGTAATCAGCAGGGTATCTGGGGAAGGAAGGGGCAGTGTAATCAGCAGGCTATCTGGGTAAGGAAGGGGCAGTGTAATCAGCAGGGTATCTGGGTAAGGGGCAGTAGAATCAGCAGGGTATCTGGGTAAGGAAGGGACAGTGTCATCAGCAGGGTATCTGGGTAAGGGGCAGTAGAATCAGCAGGGTATCTGGGGAAGGAAGGGGCAGAATAATCAGCAGGGTATCTGGGTAAGGAAGGGACAGTATAATCAGCAGGATATCTGGGTAAGGAAGGGGCAGTGTAATCAGCAGGGCATCTGGGTAAGGAGGCGGCAGTATAATCAGCAGGATATCTGGGTAAGGAAGGGGCAGTGTAATCAGCAGGGCATCTGGGTAAGGAAGGGGCAGTATAATCAGCAGGGTATCTGGGTAAGGAATGGGTAGTATAATCAGCAGGGTGTCTGGGTAAGGAAGGGGTAGTATAATCAGCAGGGTGTCTGGGTAAGGAAGGGGCAGTATAATCAGCAGGGTATCTGGATAAGGAAGGGGCAGTGTAATCAGCAGGGTATCTGGGTAAGGAAGGGGCAGTATAATCAGCAGGGTATCTGGGTAAGGAAGGGGCAGTATAATCAGCAGGGGATCTGGGTAAGGAAGGGGCAGTGTAATCAGCAGGGTATCTGGGTAAGGAAGGGGCAGTATAATCAGCAGGGTATCTGGGTAAGGAAGGGGCAGTGTAATCAGCAGGGTATCTGGGTAAGGAAGGGGCAGTAGAATCAGCAGGGTATCTGGGTAAGGGGCAGTAGAATCAGCAGGGTATCTGGGTATGGAAGGGACAGTGTCATCAGCAGGGTAACTGGGTAAGGGGCAGTGTAATCAGCAGGGTATCTGGGGAAGGAAGGGGCAGTGTAATCAGCAGGGTATCTGGGTAAGGAAGGGGCAGTGTAATCAGCAGGGTATCTGGGTAAGGGGCAGTAGAATCAGCAGGGTATCTGGGTAAGGAAGGGACAGTATAATCAGCAGGGTATCTGGGTAAGGGGCAGTAGAATCAGCAGGGTATCTGGGGAAGGAAGGGGCAGAATAATCAGCAGGGTATCTGGGTAAGGAAGGGACAGTATAATCAGCAGGATATCTGGGTAAGGAAGGGGCAGTGTAATCAGCAGGGTATCTGGGTAAGGAAGGGGCAGTAGAATCAGCAGGGTATCTGGAGAAGGAAGGGGCAGTGTAATCAGCAGGGTATCTGGGAAAGGAAGGGACAGTGTCATCAGCAGGGTAACTGGGTAAGGGGCAGTATAATCAGCAGGGTATCTGGGTAAGGAAGGGGCAGTATAATCAGCAGGGTATCTGGGTAAGGAAGGGGCAGTGTAATCAGCAGGGTATCTGGGTAAGGAAGGGGCAGTATAATCAGCAGGGTATCTGGATAAGGAAGGGGCAGTGTAATCAGCAGGGTATCTGGGTAAGGAAGGGGCAGTGTAATCAGCAGGGTATCTAGGTAAGGAAGGGGCAGTGTAATCAGCAGGGTATCTGGGTAAGGAAGGGGCAGTGTAATCAGCAGGGTATCTGGGTAAGGAAGGGGCAGTATAATCAGCAGGATATCTGGGTAAGGAAGGGGCAATCAGCAGGGCGTCTGGGTAAGGGGCAGTATAATCAGCAGGGTATCTGGGTGAGGAAGGGGCAGTGTAATCAGCAGGGTATCTGGGTAAGGAAGGGGCAGTATAATCAGCAGGGTATCTGGGTAAGGAATGGGTATTATAATCAGCAGGGTATCTGGGTAAGGAAGGGGTAGTATAATCAGCAGGGTATCTGGGGAAGGAAGGGGCAGTATAATCAGTAGGGTATCTGGGTAAGGAAGGGGCAGTGTAATCAGCAGGGTATCTGGGTAAGGAAGGGGCAGTATAATCAGCAGGGTATCTGGGTAAGGAATGGGTATTATAATCAGCAGGGTATCTGGGTAAGGAATGGGTATTATAATCAGCAGGGTATCTGGGTAAGGAAGGGGTAGTATAATCAGCAGGGTATCTGGGTAAGGAATGGGTATTATAATCAGCAGGGTATCTGGGTAAGGAAGGGGTAGTATAATCAGCAGGGTATCTGGGGAAGGAAGGGGCAGTATAATCAGTAGGGTATCTGGGTAAGGAAGGGGCAGTATAATCAGCAGGGTATCTGGGGAAGGAAGGGGCAGTATAATCAGCAGGGTATCTGGGTAAGGAAGGGGCAGTATAATCAGCAGGGTATCTGGGTAAGGAATGGGTATTATAATCAGCAGGGTATCTGGGTAAGGAAGGGGTAGTATAATCAGCAGGGTATCTGGGGAAGGAAGGGGCAGTATAATCAGTAGGGTATCTGGGGAAGGAAGGGGCAGTATAATCAGCAGGGTATCTGGGTAAGGAAGGGGCAGTATAATCAGCAGGGTATCTGGGTAAGGAATGGGTATTATAATCAGCAGGGTATCTGGGTAAGGAAGGGGTAGTATAATCAGCAGGGTATCTGGGGAAGGAAGGGGCAGTATAATCAGTAGGGTATCTGGGTAAGGAAGGGGCAGTATAATCAGCAGGGTATCTGGGTGAGGAAGGGGCAGTGTAATCAGCAGGGTATCTGGGTAAGGAAGGGGCAGTATAATCAGCAGGGTATCTGGGTAAGGAATGGGTATTATAATCAGCAGGGTATCTGGGGAAGGAAGGGGCAGTGTAATCAGCAGGGTATCTGGGTAAGGAAGGGGCAATCAGCAGGGCGTCTGGGTAAGGGGCAGTATAATCAGCAGGGTATCTGGGTGAGGAAGGGGTAGTATAATCAGCAGGGTATCTGGGTAAGGAATGGGTATTATAATCAGCAGGGTATCTGGGTAAGGAAGGGGTATTATAATCAGCAGGGTATCTGGGTAAGGAAGGGGTAGTATAATCAGCAGGGTATCTGGGTAAGGAAGGGGCAGTATAATCAGCAGGGTATCTGGGGAAGGAAGGGGCAGTGTAATCAGCAGGGTATCTGGGTAAGGAAGGGGCAATCAGCAGGGCGTCTGGGTAAGGGGCAGTATAATCAGCAGGGTATCTGGGTGAGGAAGGGGCAGTGTAATCAGCAGGATATCTGGGTAAGGAATGGGTATTATAATCAGCAGGGTATCTGGGGAAGGAAGGGGCAGTATAATCAGTAGGGTATCTGGGTAAGGAAGGGGCAGTATAATCAGCAGGGCATCTGGGTAAGGGGCAGTATAATCAGCAGGGCATCTGGGTAAGGAAGGGGCAGTGTAATCAGCAGGGCATCTGGGTAAGGAAGGGGCAGTATAATCAGCAGGGTATCTGGGTAAGGAATGGGTATTATAATCAGCAGGGTATCTGGGTAAGGAAGGGGTAGTATAATCAGCAGGGTATCTGGGGAAGGAAGGGGCAGTATAATCAGTAGGGTATCTGGGTAAGGAATGGGTATTATAATCAGCAGGGTATCTGGGTAAGGAAGGGGTAGTATAATCAGCAGGGTATCTGGGTAAGGAAGGGGTATTATAATCAGCAGGGTATCTGGGTAAGGAATGGGTATTATAATCAGCAGGGTATCTGGGTAAGGAAGGGGTAGTATAATCAGCAGGGTATCTGGGGAAGGAAGGGGCAGTATAATCAGTAGGGTATCTGGGTAAGGAAGGGGCAGTATAATCAGCAGGGCATCTGGGTAAGGGGCAGTATAATCAGCAGGGCATCTGGGTAAGGAAGGGGCAGTGTAATCAGCAGGGCATCTGGGTAAGGAAGGGGCAGTATAATCAGCAGGGTATCTGGGTAAGGAATGGGTATTATAATCAGCAGGGTATCTGGGTAAGGAAGGGGTAGTATAATCAGCAGGGTATCTGGGGAAGGAAGGGGCAGTATAATCAGTAGGGTATCTGGGTAAGGAAGGGGCAGTATAATCAGCAGGGCATCTGGGTAAGGAATGGGTATTATAATCAGCAGGGTATCTGGGTAAGGAAGGGGCAGTGTAATCAGCAGGGCATCTGGGTAAGGAAGGGGCAGTATAATCAGTAGGGTATCTGGGTAAGGAATGGGCAGTGTAATCAGCAGGGCATCTGGGTAAGGAAGGGGCAGTATAATCAGCAGGGTATCTGGGTAAGGAATGGGTAGTATAATCAGCACGTTACCTGGGTAAGGAAGGGGTAGTATAATCAGCAGGGTATCTGGATAAGGAAGGGGCAGTGTAATCAGCAGGGTATCTGGGGAAGGAAGGGGCAATCAGCAGGGCGTCTGGGTAAGGGGCAGTATAATCAGCAGGGTATCTGGGTAAGGAACGGGCAGTGTAATCAGCAGGGTATCTGGGTAAGGAAGGGGCAGTATAATCAGCAGGCTATCTGGGTAAGAAAGGGGCAGTATAATCAGCAGGGTATCTGGGTAAGGGGCAGTATAATCAGCAGGGTATCTGGGTCAGGGGCAGTATAATCAGCAGGCTATCTGGGTAAGAAAGGGGCAGTGTAATCAGCAGGGCATCTGGGTAAGGGGCAGTATAATCAGCAGGGCATCTGGGTAAGGAGGCGGCAGTATAATCAGCAGGATATCTGGGTAAGGAAGGGGCAGTGTAATCAGCAGGGCATCTGGGTAAGGAAGGGGCAGTATAATCAGCAGGGTATCTGGGTAAGGAATGGGTATTATAATCAGCAGGGTATCTGGGTAAGGAAGGGGTAGTATAATCAGCAGGGTATCTGGGGAAGGAAGGGGCAGTATAATCAGTAGGGTATCTGGGTAAGGAAGGGGCAGTATAATCAGCAGGGTGTCTGGATAAGGAAGGGGCAGTGTAATCAGCAGGGTATCTGGGGAAGGAAGGGGCAGTATAATCAGCAGGGTATCTGGGTAAGGAAGGGGCAGTATAATCAGCAGGGTATCTGGGTAAGGAAGGGGCAGTGTCATCAGCAGGGTATCTGGGTAAGGAAGGGGCAGTATAATCAGCAGGGTATCTGGGTAAGGAAGGGGCAGTGTAATCAGCAGGGTATCTGGGTATGGAAGGGACAGTGTCATCAGCAGGGTAACTGGGTAAGGGGCAGTAGAATCAGCAGGGTATCTGGGTAAGGAAGGGACAGTGTCATCAGCAGGGTATCTGGGTAAGGGGCAGTAGAATCAGCAGGGTATCTGGGGAAGGAAGGGGCAGAATAATCAGCAGGGTATCTGGGTAAGGAAGGGACAGTATAATCAGCAGGATATCTGGGTAAGGAAGGGGCAGTGTAATCAGCAGGGTATCTGGGTAAGGAAGGGGCAGTAGAATCAGCAGGGTATCTGGGGAAGGAAGGGGCAGAATAATCAGCAGGGTATCTGGGTAAGGAAGGGGCAGTAGAATCAGCAGGGTATCTGGGGAAGGAAGGGGCAGAATAATCAGCAGGGTATCTGGGTAAGGAAGGGGCAGTGTAATCAGCAGGGTATCTGGGTAAGGAAGGGGCAGTATAATCAGCAGGGGATCTGGGTAAGGAAGGGGCAGTGTAATCAGCAGGATATCTGGGTAAGGAAGGGGCAATATAATCAGCAGGGTATCTGGGTAAGGAAGGGGCAGTATAATCAGCAGGATATCTGGGGAAGGAAGGGGCAGTATAATCAGCAGGGTATCTGGGTAAGAAATGGGCAGTGTAATCAGCAGGGCGTCTGGGTAAGGGGCAGTATAATCAGCAGGGTCTCTGGGTAAGGAAGGGGCAGTATAATCAGCAGGGTATCTGGGTCAGGGGCAGTATAATCAGTAGGGTATCTGGATAAGGAAGGGGCAGTGTAATCAGCAGGGTATCTGGGTAAGGAAGGGGCAGTATAATCAGCAGGGTATCTGGGTAAGGAAGGGGCAGTATAATCAGCAGGGGATCTGGGTAAGGAAGGGGCAGTGTAATCAGCAGGGTATCTGGGTAAGGAAGGGGCAGTATAATCAGCAGGGTATCTGGGTAAGGAAGGGGCAGTGTAATCAGCAGGGTATCTGGGTAAGGAAGGGGCAGTAGAATCAGCAGGGTATCTGGGTATGGAAGGGACAGTGTCATCAGCAGGGTAACTGGGTAAGGGGCAGTGTAATCAGCAGGGTATCTGGGGAAGGAAGGGGCAGTGTAATCAGCAGGCTATCTGGGTAAGGAAGGGGCAGTGTAATCAGCAGGGTATCTGGGTAAGGGGCAGTAGAATCAGCAGGGTATCTGGGTAAGGAAGGGACAGTGTCATCAGCAGGGTATCTGGGTAAGGGGCAGTAGAATCAGCAGGGTATCTGGGGAAGGAAGGGGCAGAATAATCAGCAGGGTATCTGGGTAAGGAAGGGACAGTATAATCAGCAGGATATCTGGGTAAGGAAGGGGCAGTGTAATCAGCAGGGTATCTGGGTAAGGAAGGGGCAGTAGAATCAGCAGGGTATCTGGGGAAGGCAGGGGCAGTGTAATCAGCAGGGTATCTGGGAAAGGAAGGGACAGTGTCATCAGCAGGGTAACTGGGTAAGGGGCAGTATAATCAGCAGGGTATCTGGGTAAGGAAGGGGCAGTATAATCAGCAGGGTATCTGGGTAAGGAAGGGGCAGTGTAATCAGCAGGGTATCTGGGTAAGGAAGGGGCAGTATAATCAGCAGGGTATCTGGATAAGGAAGGGGCAGTGTAATCAGCAGGGTATCTGGGTAAGGAAGGGGCAGTGTAATCAGCAGGGTATCTAGGTAAGGAAGGGGCAGTATAATCAGCAGGGTATCTGGGTAAGGAAGGGGTAGTATAATCAGCAGGATATCTGGGTAAGGAAGGGGCAGTGTAATCAGCAGGGCGTCTGGGTAAGGGGCAGTATAATCAGCAGGGTATCTGGGTAAGGAACGGGCAGTGTAATCAGCAGGGTATCTGGGTAAGGAAGGGGCAGTATAATCAGCAGGCTATCTGGGTAAGAAAGGGGCAGTATAATCAGCAGGGTATCTGGGTAAGGGGCAGTATAATCAGCAGGGTATCTGGGTCAGGGGCAGTATAATCAGCAGGCTATCTGGGTAAGAAAGGGGCAGTGTAATCAGCAGGGCATCTGGGTAAGGGGCAGTATAATCAGCAGGGCATCTGGGTAAGGAGGCGGCAGTATAATCAGCAGGATATCTGGGTAAGGAAGGGGCAGTGTAATCAGCAGGGCATCTGGGTAAGGAAGGGGCAGTGTAATCAGCAGGGTATCTGGGTAAGGAATGGGTAGTATAATCAGCAGGGTATCTGGGTAAGGAAGGGGTAGTATAATCAGCAGGGTATCTGGGGAAGGAAGGGGCAGTATAATCAGTAGGGTATCTGGGTAAGGAAGGGGCAGTATAATCAGCAGGGTATCTGGGTAAGGAAGGGGCAGTATAATCAGTAGGGTATCTGGGTAAGGAATGGGTAGTATAATCAGCAGGGTATCTGGGTAAGGAAGGGGTAGTATAATCAGCAGGGTATCTGGGGAAGGAAGGGGCAGTATAATCAGCAGGGTATCTGGGGAAGGAAGGGGCAGTATAATCAGTAGGGTATCTGGGTAAGGAAGGGGCAGTATAATCAGCAGGGTATCTGGGTAAGGAATGGGTAGTATAATCAGCACGTTACCTGGGTAAGGAAGGGGTAGTATAATCAGCAGGGTGTCTGGGTAAGGAAGGGGCAGTATAATCAGCAGGGTATCTGGGTAAGGAAGGGGTAGTATAATCAGCAGGGTATCTGGGTAAGGAAGGGGCAGTATAATCAGCAGGGTATCTGGGTAAGGAAGGGGTAGTATAATCAGCTGGGTATCTGGGTAAGGAAGGGGTAGTATAATCAACAGGGTATCTGGGTAAGGAAGGGGCAGTATAATCAGCAGGGTATCTGGGGAAGGAAGGGGCAGTGTAATCAGCAGGGTATCTGGGTAAGGAAGGGGCAGTATAATCAGCAGGGTATCTGGGTAAGGAAGGGGCAGTATAATCAGCAGGGTATCTGGGGAAGGAAGGGGCAGTATAATCAGCAGGGTATCTGGGGAAGGAAGGGGCAGTATAATCAGCAGGGTATCTGGGTAAGGAAGGGGCAGTATAATCAGCAGGGTATCTGGGGAAGGAAGGGGCAGTGTAATCAGCAGGGTATCTGGGTAAGGAAGGGGCAGTGTAATCAGCAGGGTATCTGGGTAAGGAAGGGGCAGTATAATCAGCAGGGTATCTGGGGAAGGCAGGGGCAGTATAATCAGCAGGGTATCTGTGTAAGGAAGGGGTAGTATAATCAGCAGGGTATCTGGGTAAGGAAGAGGCAGTATAATCAGCAGGGTATCTGGGTAAGGAAGCAGCAGTGTAATCAGCAGGGTATCTGGGTAAGGAAGGGGCAGTATAATCAGCAGGGTATCTGGGTAAGGAAGCGGCAGTGTAATCGGCAGGGTATCTGGGGAAGGAAGGGGCAGTATAATCAGCAGGGTATCTGGGTAAGGAAGGGGCAGTATAATCAGCAGGGTATCTGGGTAAGGGGCAGTATTATCAGCAGGGTATCTGGGTAAGGGGCAGTATTATCAGCAGGGTATCTGGGTAAGGGCAGTATTATCAGCAGGGTATCTGGGTAAGGGGCAGTATAATCAGCAGGGTATCTGGGGAAGGAAGGGGCAGTATAATCAGCAGGGTATCTGGGTAAGGGGCAGTATTATCAGCAGGGTATCTGGGTAAGGGGCAGTATAATCAGCAGGGTATCTGGGGAAGGAAGGAGCAGTATAATCAGCAGGGTATCTGGGGAAGGAAGGGGCAGTATAATCAGCAGGGTATCTGGGTAAGGAAGGGGCAGTATAATCAGCAGGGTATCTGGGTAAGGAAGGGGCAGTATAATCAGCAGGGTATCTGGGTAAGGGGCAGTATTATCAGCAGGGTATCTGGGTAAGGGGCAGTATAATCAGCAGGGTATCTGGGGAAGGAAGGGGCAGTATAATCAGCAGGGTATCTGGGTAAGGGGCAGTATAATCAGCAGGGTATCTGGGTAAGGGGCAGTATTATCAGCAGGGTATCTGGGTAAGGGGCAGTATAATCAGCAGGGTATCTGGGGAAGGAAGGAGCAGTATAATCAGCAGGGTATCTGGGTAAGGGGCAGTATTATCAGCAGGGTATCTGGGTAAGGGGCAGTATAATCAGCAGGGTATCTGGGGAAGGAAGGAGCAGTATAATCAGCAGGGTATCTGGGTAAGGGACAGTATCATTGGCGTTATATTTAGTCAGGGAGCAATGTAATTGACAGTATATCTGGATAGGGAACAGTACAATCATGTGTAGCTGTGTCAATGGCACTATAATATGGTTGACTCCCTGTCTGTTACTTTGACTGTGACCAATTTGCTTCCTAGTTCCATTTTTCAATTTTGAACTGTGAAGACATATTCGCTATTATAGTTTTGCTCCCCTTGTTTAATTTAGCACTTTTTCCCTGCCAGCTGTATTTCCACTCTCCTTAAATATTTGCCAGCTGTGGCTGTAACAGCAAGATTTCTCTCGGGCTTTTGACTGCCTATTGAAAGAAAATCTGTACATGATGTAAAATAATGTTGGTTATAAATTTTCTTCTTTGAACACACTGAATGCTTTTGGTGTACAGGCTCCCTACTGGGGTTAAATGGTGTGAGTTATAAATTTATAAACTATACAATAAGTGAAGACTGAAGATGCTGGAATTCTTTTCTCATGGAAGATCTGTACCTTAACTCCATCAATCCACCTTGATTCCCTCATCGTTAACACCCTTGCCTAACAAAAATCTATTAATCTCAGTTTTGAAATTTTTAATTGACATAGCCTCAATCAGTTGGGTACCTGAGCAGCAGACAGGAAAAGTATCAGGATTTCTGGGTAGCGATCAACAAAAAGTGCCAGTGTCTGGGCAGGAAGCAGTATAATTGCTTCAGGTGGAGTACTTTGCACTGACAAGTTAAAACTGTTCCCTGTGCGTATCGGTATGTAGATGCATGGGGGAAGCAACTGGAGATTGTGCACTGTTCGATCAAATTGAAAAAAGACCCTTCGCCATCACACATCTAGCTATTCTCTGACCGTTTTCTCAGACATACACAATTTTCATACTGTCTAAATGGTAGCACAGTGGTTACATTACTTGACTAGTAAGCTAGAAGCATACACTAGTGAGCTGGAAACTGTGAGTTCAAATTCCACCATGGCAGCTGGGGAACTTAAAATCAGTTAACTAAATAAATCTGGAATAAAAAGCCAGTATCAATACTGGTGACCACATAACTACTGGATTGTTGTTAAAAACCCATCTGATTCACTAATGTACTTTAGGAAAGGAAATCTGCCATTCTTACTTGGTCTGGCCTATGTGTGACTCCAGACCCAGATCAATGTGGTTGACTCTCAATTGCCAAAATAGCCTAGCAAGCTATTCAGTTGTCAAAAAGGCAGTTCACCACCACCTTCTCAAGGGCAGTTCAGGATGGGCAATAAATGCTGACCTAGCCAGAGACACCCACCATCTGTGAATGAATTTTCTTTAAAAAGGCCTTCTGCTTGGACCTAGCACAAACAGTAAATTTAAGAGATATAAGAAGCAGGAAAATTAGATGGTGATTCGCAGTGGGATTCTCGCCATCCAGAGCATGCTGTCACATTGTTGTGACAAGCTAACTCCGCATAGGCCAGGGATCATAGCTAACACCTTCCTGGTTTGAATGGCTCAGCAACTCACTACTTTAACCAAGTGAGCCTGGGGATGCAGTTTGCTGTTGTGGGATTTGAACTGATGATTTTGAGGATGCTCGTCAAGTGCCATAACTATGATACTTCCGCCTACAAAAAAATGTACAAGCTACTGATTTAGCCACTGGTCAAAATGTTTTTTACTCTCTGTTTACTTAGTAAACATGCATGTTGATGTCAGTGACCTCTCGTGTCTCATTTTATGGAAAGTGGGGAACTTTACTGTTCACACAGCCCCCTATATACACAAAAGGAGCACAGATTACATGAAAACTAAACAAGTTGGACATACTGTTTAGGTTTTACTTTGTATTAACATTGCAAACTGTGCTTTTCCTTATTTGGTTATGTCATGTGGGTTTGCCCATCTGAATTAACTCATTTTACGATTTACAACAGCTTTAACCCGATCAATTTTCAATCAGATTTAGCACCAATCAGCAACTATCGTATAGATATTCAGAGAGAACAGTTCTGGTTAGCAGTCGTGAAATATGCAGTAAACAGAGTTTCATCCATTTTATATCGAAGGTACTGCAAAGTCAGGGGAATTAGCAGCAAGAGAATTGTTGTTCCATTGCTAAGGTTTGCGCTCGTTAGGGTGAGGGAGAAATGCCAGCACAGGCGAATGGAGCACTTTCTCATTTCATACACCCACTGTCAGCATTTCACCCTCCCATGTAAGTACAGCGTGGTTAGGTACAGAATAAATGTCCCTCCACTCTGCTGGAACAAAGGGGGTGGGGGTGGGGTGGGGGTGGGGTGGGTGGTGAAGTTGGTGTTGGTAGCTAGCACAAAATGGAAGATAGAGTCTCGGCAGTCCATGTTATACCCCATCTAATTTTCCATTCCAAAACCAATATGACCCACAATGTGTCTCACCCCTAAACTTTACTGCACTTTTTCATTTCCCACTGGAAAGGCTGAGTATGCTTAGAGTGGATAAGTCGCCTGGTCCGGATGGCTTGCATCCCAGGTTGCTCAAAGAATTGGGAGTGGAGATAGTGGAATGGCTTGCCATAATCTTCCAATATTCCCTAGATACTTGGGAGGTGCCATATGGAGAGTGGCAAATGTGACCCCTTTATTCAAGAAAGGGTGTAAGGACATTTCTAATAACTACAAGCCAATTAGTTTAACATCAGTGGTGGGTACACTTTTAGAAACGATAATCAAGAAAAAAAAATCAACAGACACTTGGAGAGGTTGAAGTTAAGTAAGAAGAGCCAGCACAGATTTGTAAAAGGCAGATCGTGCTTGACTAATTGAATTTTTGGATGAAGTAACAGAGAAGGTTGATGAAAGGAAAGCAATGGATGCTGTTTATATGGATTTTAAGAAAGCGATAGACAAAGTACCATATATAATGATGGTTACCAAAACTGAGGCTCATGGAATGGGGTGGGGGTGGGGTCAGTGTCAGCTTGGATAAAAAATTGGCTTAAGGGCAGAAAACAGCGTGTTGTAGTAGATGGTCGTTTTTCAGACTGTAGGATGGTAGACAGTGGTGCTCCCCAAGGTTCAGTGCTAAAACCATTCTTTTTTGTTATATATAAATGACTTGGATATTGGAATACAGAGTAAAATTGCAAAATTTGCTGATGATACCAAACTTGGAGGTTTAGCAGACAGCAAGGATGATATCAGTCGACGACAACAGGACAGAGATAGGCTAGCAGAATAGGCAGACAAGGGGCAGATGGAATTTCATACAGAGAAGTGTGAGGTGATGCATCTTGGCAGAAGGGATAGGGTGAGGCAATATAGACTTAATGGTGCAGTTCTAAAGAATGTACAGGGACAGAGGGACCTGGGGATTCATGTGCATAGATCTTTGAAGGTGACAGGACATATTGAGGGAGTAGTTAGCAAAGCATATGGGATCTTGGGCTTCATAAATAGAGGTATGGAGTACAAAAACTGGGAAATTATGCTGAACTTTTATAAAGTTCTGACTAAGCCCAACTAGAGTATTACATCCAGTTCTAGTAACCTCACTTTAGGAAGGATGTGAGGGTCCTTGAGAGGGTGCAGAAAAGATTTACCAGAATGGTTCCAGGCAAGAGTGATTTTAGCTACAAAATTAGGTTGGAGAAGCTGGGGTTGTTCTCCTTAGAACAAAAGAGGTTGAGGAGAGATTTGATAGAGGTGTACAAGATTATGACAGGTTTAGATAAAATAAGGTAGACAAAGAAAAGCTATACCCATTAGCTGATGGTACAAGGACTGGGGACACAGATTTAAGGTTTTGGACAAAAGATGCAGGGGGGATATGAGGACGAATTTTTTAAATAGGCAAGTGATAATGACCTGGAATTCGCTGCCTATGAGGGTGGTGGAAGGGGAGGTGATCAATGATTTCAAAAGGAAATTGGATGGGCACTTGAAGGCTACGGGGATAGAGCGGGGAATGGGAGTACAGAGAGCCCACAAGGACTCGATGGGCTGAATGTCCTCCTTCTGCAGCGTAATAACTCTATGACATCAGCCAGTTTGAAAATCTCCCTGATTGAGATTGCCGATTAAAATTAGAACCATAGTTCACAGCACAGAAGGAGGCCATTTGGCTTATTACGTCTGTGCTGGTTCTTTGCAAGAGCAATCTAAAATGAATCCCAGTGGCCTGGTCTCTCTGTAGAGCTTGATACCCTCCTCTGCTTCAAATATATTTTCCTAAGTTCCCTCCTCACCCTCAGTGACAATTCTAAGTTAATGACTCTTCATCACTGATTTGCCAGCTATTGATTCCTTCCTAGTGAACATACACTCAGCACTCTGTACAGGATTAATGTCCTTTCCATAATGCAGCATTCAAAACTGCACCCAGTACTCTAACTGTGGCCAGACCAATGTTTTGTACAGAGTAAACATTACTTCTTTACTCTTCTGCCTATTTATAAAACTCAAGGACTCAGATTTTTATTTAGGTACATGATCCGACCAGGGGTGGGATGGGGCAGGCCTGAAAGTGGCCTGGGGAGTGGAATAATGTGGGAAGCTTCTTTTTCACTGGCATTGCAAATGTACCTCAAGAGATTACTGACGAAAACCTACTCTATAATTGCAAGACGGACCATCAACAGTTAAAGGAGATTCCCATCACATCAGTCTGACACTTGGATTTGAACCCGGGTCCTGAAGGTGAAAGGTTAACCAACCTATTGTACCTTCCAGTCCCCTTATTACTTCTTTTTTTAAAAAAAATAAATAATAATGACAAATAAGCCGAGCATTTTATAAAGTAATTGGGGTTTGCACTTGCTAGGTTTTTAGGATACCTATTGCTCACAAATATTGAGGTCAGACATGGCCAGAACCCACGACAAGCTGCACTTTCTGGTGCTCTGTGGCTACTTAACGCTGTAGGTGGCTCTTCCAGTTTTATGTCAGTGGGGAAGGAGGTTGTGAATAAACAGTTCACTTCTCCATTGGACAGAGGTCAAGTCCCAGGTGGCTTTGTCCTCATTTATCAGACTAGCAGGTCTGGTTTTCCTCTGTGACTCGGAAATCTGCTTTCAGTTAAAAAAGTGACAACCTTATGAGTTCTGACTGAAGCTATTTGCGTTGCCAAACAGTAACAGAACCCATCAAAGAATTCAAAGTGTTTAATCCCCAGGATTAAACATATCAATACTGAAAACAAAGTGAGTAATAGCTCTGCACACCCAGGAAATTATGTCTACAATTCTACCCCTAAGTGGCCAGCAGATGTTTATTCTTAAGCATCTACCTATCCAAGTAGCATGAGAAAATATAGTTAGTTCAGATTTAAATCTTGTTGGGAAAATAATACTTGGTCTACTGTAAAACAATACGGGTGTATGAGATGGAGCAGTGGGAGGAAGTAGAGTTATGGTAATTTTTTTTTTCCTTTAAAGGTATAGGTTGTATTACATAGAAACATAGAAAATAGGAGCACGAGTAGGCCATTCAGCCCTTTGAGCCTGCTCCACCATTCATTACGATCATGGAATACACTGCCCGAAAGGGTGGTAGAGGCAGGAACGCTCATGACATTTAAGAAGTATTTAGATGAGCACTTGAAACGCCATAACATACAAGGCTACGGGCCAAGTGCAGGGAAGTGGGACTAGTTTTGGCCGAAGGGCCTGTTTCTGTGCTGTAAAACTCTATGACTCTGTGGCTGATCATCCGACTCAGTAACCTGTTCCTGCTTTTGCCCCATACCCTTTGATCCCTTTAGACCCAAGAGCTATATCTAACTCCTTCTTGAAAACATACAATATTTTGGCCTCAACTGCTTTCAGTGGTAGCGAATTCCACAGGCCCACCACTTCCTGGTGAAGAAATTTCTCCTCATCTCAGTCCTGAAAGGTTTACCCCATATCCTTAGACTATGACCCCACCATCGGGAACATCCTTCCTGCATCTACCCTGTCAAGTCCTGTTAGAATTTTATAGGTTTCTATGAGATCCCCCCTCACTCTTCTGAACTCCAGCGAATATAATCCTAATCGACTCAATCTCTCCTCATACATCAGTCCCACCATCTCAGGAATCAGTCTGGTAGACCTTCGCTGCACTCCCTCTATAGCAAGAACATCCTTCTTCAGATAAGGAAACCAAAACTGCACACAATATTCCAGCTGTGGCCTCACCAAGGCCCTGTATAATTGCAGTAAGACTTCCCTGCCTCTGTACTTGAATCCTCTCGCTATGAAGGCCAACATACCATTTGCCTTTTTTACCGTCTGTTGCACCTGCATGCTTACCTTCATCGACTGGTGTACGAGAACACCCAGGTCTCATTGCACATTCGCCTCTCTCAGTTTATAGCCATTCAGATAATAATCTACCTTCCTGTTTTTGCTACCAAAGTGGATAACCTCACATTTATCCACATTATACTGCATCTGCCATGCATTTGAGTTAATAAAAGAAAGAACTTGCATTTTTATAGTGCCTTTCCTAGCCTCAGAGCACCCTGAAGTGCTTGACAGCCAATTAAATACTTTTGAAGTTGTAATATAGGAAACACAATCGTCAATTTGTGCACAACACGCTCCCACAAACAACAATGTGATTAGCTAATGTTTCAGTGATGTTGATTAAGGGATAAATACTGGCCAAAACACTGTGCAGAACTCCCCTGCTCTTCTTTGAAATGGTACCATTGGATCTTTTCCATCCACCTGAGAGGACTGACAGGGTATTGGTTTAGGGTCTGGGTTCCTACTCCTAATCATAATCCAGTGACTCCCCTGCTAGAAAGTGCATGAGTCTGGACATTAGGTGAGACCAGAATCTGGCTTGGCAGTGATGGCCCTGTGGAATAGCCAGCACACACCTCCTAGTCCCAACACAGAAAGGACAGTCAGCTGCATGGGGCACTAGACAGCTACCAGCAATCGTGGACAGTACCGTAATATTAATCAGTGTCTGCAGAAAGAGCAGCATGGAAAATTTGAACTAACCAGTCTTGTATTCCTACAGCTACCTGATTTCTGCGTTCCTCCTCATTAACTCCTCACGGTACTGAGCCTCTCTACCATCTGTGAATATATGAGGTTTCAACACAGAAGAACGCAACAGTTTTCGATCTTTAATCTACCAACGCCATCTGCAACAGGTAAATATTGCTCTGCTTGGATGGTAAACCTGCTAATCACACCTCCTGTGAAAATAACCCCAGAGTTAGAGCAATATTGTATTAAAATGCTTCAGTCAACAAAAGCTGCATTTAATTCAGAGAGTTGGCTCCAGTCCTTAAAGGTTATGAACTGAGGCATTTTTCACAAAGTTATCAGAGGGGCCTTTGAAAGACTGGCCCTGTATTATCCAAGCTCTGTATGTTAAACAAAAGTTAGAGTTTAAAGATTTACAGACACATCAAATATTTTGCAAGAAATGAGCACCTTACAGTTTTGTGCAACCATTAGCAGTGCACACAAATATACTCGTACATAAATATATTTGTATCTCTACATTTCAAAATCATCAGATGCATCACCAACATATGTATCCCAGAAATATATCACAGTGTGTAAATGTTGTAGCTCCAACTTATGTGTAACTGTAGTTTGTTAAATCTGAGATGTACACCTCTTTAATGAATGAACTCAGGTCTACCTTACTATCAAACAGAACAACCTACTGATAATCAAGCATGTAATCTATTTCTGGGAATGGTTGGTACAGTACTGATATGAACACTGTTTCTATGCATTCTTCAAAATGTAGCAAGTCCTCACTCTTTAGCGCTAGCACCATTTTTCTGATTGGCAAAACCTGGTTTTGTGTTCTTACCTTGGTTGCACGTTTTGCCTGTGTACCCTGGGTAGCACTTGCACCTATTTGGTCCCACACATTCGCCATGTTTACATCCATGTTGGCACACCGCTGGTAAGAGCAGAATAAACATGTTAATGCTTAAAACAGATCAGCAGCAGCCTTGTCTGCTCAGCAAGCTCACTGTCACAGAGTTAGCCTTTGACCATCAACGAGGATACCGTTTCAGTCAAGTAAATTCGACAGCTCCAATCCAACGCACCACAATTCCATATTAATAGCACATAATTAGGCGTGAGTTTCTCACTCACATAATCAGTTTATTCACAAGGACAATGCCACTGCTATTCTAACTTTGATAGGCAATGTTTGACCTTGAAAAATGATATAACAAGCACATGTTCTCAGAATGACAAGTGCCAGCACTGTCATTTATCTAAAACTAAATGACACTGTTTCCACATTTTACCTATTGAGCATGAAAGGTGCTCCCTCTGAGACGTCGAGTGTCTTTCCCTGGAATTTACCTCACCCATCATGGAAAGGCATGTGCTCCGAAATGGCTGCTCACTTCAAAATGGGCACCTGCTTCCTGCTCAGTTGACAACACATGCACCATTGAAGTGTTAGAATAGCACAACTGTAAGTCTCACAGACAACAGGAGGTGTAGTGTTGGAACAGGAACTTTGGATTTGACAGGCCCTGTGAAGGAAATTACTAGCTGCAATGTTAGTGCTATTTTCAGTCAGGTAACGTGGCCTCGTCTTCTCATCAGAACATTGCTCTTTGTTTTTCTGACTTACCTCAATATATAATTTCATAAAGTATCTAACAGAGGGAAGCAGAGCTCCTGGCAATAGATGCACCACACAGAGCAGGAAAACCCAATCCTTCGTCTCTGTTGAAGTTAGCCGGTCTTGGCTAGAGCAGTGGTAGAAAGGTTGTCATTGGTCTCAGATTGAACTCAGGTGGGGTGGGGGTAGGGGAGTGTTGTGGGGGGTGGGGGGGGGGGGGTGGTTGCGGTGGAATCAGTCAGCGTTTTGTGCTCTTCATTGTCTTCCAATGACACCCTGCAGGAAAAGGGCATGGCTGTGGACTTTATCTGCATTGCCCTCCGTGAACGAATAGCTTGTAGACACCAACTAGGCTCGGCCATGAGGAGTGCCGAGGCAATGGATGCTGTTGACGCTCGTGGTATCATTAGGCCAGAGTGAGTGAGAGCCTCCAGGGGATGACAGGAGAACATTGGAAACCAAAAGTTAGGGACACTAAGGGAACCAAGGGTTATGGGATAGGGGGGAATGTGGTGTTGAGGTAGATGATCAGTCGCAAACTTACTGAATGATGGAGAAGTCCTGTTCATATTTCTTACATTCTAATAGCAGGAAACAGGGGGGAATGAGCTGCAAAGGCAATTTTATTTTTCAGCCACATAGAAATTGAAAGTCGTAAGAAAAATAGTCAAAGGAAGCTCGCTAACAGGAATTAACTGTAACTGTAATCCCCTTAGAATGATCAAGACAGAAAGCCATTTTTATTTTTATGTTTTATCTGGTAAAAGAAGCAGAGGGGAGTTTTCTTTACACAATGAGCTGTTATAATTTGGCATGCACTGCTTGAAAGGGAGGTGGTAGCAGATTCATTTGTAAATTTTAAAAGGGAATTGGATGTAGAATTGCAAAGGAAAAAAAAAATTGCACGGCTATGGGGAAAATATAGGTGGAGTTGGACTAATTAGATGCCTCTTTTAAAGAGCTGGCACAGGCACAATGGGCCAAATGGCCTCCTCCTGTGCTATAAGAGTCTATGATTCTATGAATTCTCCCATGCCAGTAGAAGTTAATAAACCTGGATTAACCATGTAGTTCTCTCAGGACATCAGTAACATTTATTGTCCCCAAATTTAACCTCTGCAATAATGTGCTTACATTGACCAGGAAATGGAAAAACAGAATGGAAGACCATATTTTCATCCATTTTTACTGATCATTCACAAAAATTTATAAATTGATTATAAGTTTTAATTTTGTTGCAAAGTGTGAGCTTGAGCTCATGTTAAGTTTGAAAGTGACACATTTCAATCACAAACAAGAACCTTAAACTTAAAGCCAATTATGAAGGTATGGGGGAGAACTGGCTAAGATTAATTGGGTAAATAGACTGGATAGTATGGCAGTAAATGAACAGTGGGAAATATTTAAAGAAACAATTCAAAGGGTTCAATAAAAGTAGATTAGATTTAAAAACAAAAACTAATCAAGGCCCATCGGTGGCTCACTCAGGAAGTTAAGGAGAGTATTAGACAAAAAGAAGAGGCTTACAATGTTGCAAAAGAATAGTAGCAATTCTGAGGATTGGGAATGTTTTACAAACCAGCAAAGGGCCACCAAAAGGTTAATAGCAAGGGAAACATAGAATATGAGAGTAAACTATCCAGCAATATAAAAACAGATTGTAAGTGTTTTTATAAGTCCATAAAAAGGAAGAGATGTTTAATTAGATGCTAAAGTAGATGTTGGTCCCTTCGAAGCAGAGACAGAAGAAATCATCATGGGGAATGAGGAAATGGCAGAGACATTGAACAGTAGAAGACACAAGTTCCATACCAGAAATAGGCAATAACCAGGGGCTAAAAAGATTGAGGAAATTAAGGAAATTGGAGAAATTAAGTATTGGAGAAATTTGAGGGACTAAAATCTGACAAGGCCCCAGGACCAGATGGCCTACACCCTAGGGCTCTAAAAGAGATAGCTGCAGAGATAGTGGATGTGCTAGCTATGATTTTCCAGAATTCCTTAGATTCAGGAATGGGCTCTGATCAGATTGGAAGTCGGCAAATGTTACACCGCTTTTCAAGAAAGGAGGTAGAGAGAAAACAGGGAACTACAGGCCAGTTAGCCTAACAACAGTCGTTGGGAAGCAGCTGGAAACTATTATTAAAGAAGTCTTAACAACGCACTTGAAAAAGCATAGTATGACTAGAAAAGGTCAGCATGGTTTTACTAAAGGGAAATTCTGTTTGACAAATTTATTAGAATTATTTGAGGATGTAACTAATAGGGCAGATAAAGGGGAATCAGTAGATCTAGTATAGCTGGATTTCCAAAAGGTATTCAGTAAGGTGCCACACAAAAGATTCATAGGCAAGATAAGGGTTCATGTTGTTGGGGTAATATATTAGCATGGATAGAGGATTGGTTAACAGACAAAAAGCAGAGAGTGGGCATAAATGGGGCATTTTCAAGTTGGCAGGCAGTGAATAGTGGGGTGCCACAATGATCAGTGCTGGGGCCGCAGCTATTTACAATCTATATTAATGACTTAGGTGAAGAGACAGAGAGTAATGTATCTAGGTTTGCTGATGCTACAAAGTTCAGTTGAAAGGTAAGCTGCGGTGAGGACATAGAGAGGCTGCAAAGAGATATAGACAGGTTAATTGAGTGGGCAACAAGATGGCAAATGGAGTATAATGTAGGGAAGCGTGAAGTTGTTCACTGTTCATAAAAATAGAAAAGCAGAATATTTTTTAAAAGGTGTGAAACTGGTAACTGTTGATGTTCAGAGAGACTTTGGTGTACTCGTACAAGGAACACACACAGTTAACATGCAGGTGTAGCAGGCTATTAGGAAGGCAAATGGCATGTTGGCCTTTATTGCAAGGGGATTGGAGTGCAGGAATAAAGAGGTCTTACTAAAATTGTTTAGGGCTTTGGTGATCTGCACCTGGAATACGATGTGCAGTTTCAGTCTCCACATTTAAGAAGAATATACTTGCACTGGAAGCAGTGCAGTGAAAATTTATTAAATTGGTCCCTGGGATGAAGGGGTTGTCCAGTGATGAGAGGCTGAGTAAATTGAGCCTATATTCTCTGGAGTTTAGAAGAATGAGAGGCGATCTAATTGAGACATACAAGATTCTGAAAGGACTTGATAGGGTAGAAGCTTAAGAGATGCTGGTCGAGGAATCTGCAACACGGGGGCACAGTCTCAGGATCAGGAACTGATCATTCAGGATGGAGATGAGGAGAAATTACTACACTCAAAGGGTTGTGAATCTTTGGAATTCTCTACACCACAGGGTTGTGGAAACTCCATCATTTAATACACTTAAGGCTGGGATAAATAGATTTTTGGTCTCATAGGGAACCAAGGGATATGGGGAGCGGGCAGGAAAGTGGAATTGAAGCCCAAGATCAGCCATGATTGTATTGAATGGCGGAGCAAGCTCGATGGGCCATATGGTCTACTTTTGCTCCTATTTCTTGTGTTGTTGTGTTCTTGAGCTGTGCACTCCACTGCACTGTAATTCATATTGACATTAACTTTAGCTCGATTTGCTTTAACTTGCTCTCATTGTGGTAGAAGGTGATCGGAAGTCGTTGACATCCATTGTTGCACATGGAGAGGGAGAGAATATGAACAGCACCCAGTGGCTCATTAAAGGGAGGGAATCTCATTAAGCCAAGAGTGAGTCTTTCTGAAAGAGCTTTTCTCTTGCTCCACATTATTAGTGGTTCTGAAATTACATAATGCAGTGTGATAAGTGAACATAGAGCAGAAGCTTTCACTAAAGAAAGGAAACACAGATATTGGAAAACGTCTTTACCAAAATGTCATTCCACACATGAATAAGAAAAAGGTCTCACCTTAGTTAGGTCGCCTTGCTTTGTGTAAGTGGAAATTATTTGTGAGTAACGGGAGGCAGTGACCAGTGGGAAGCAGTGACCAGCGGGTGGCAGTGACCAGCGGGAAGCAGAGACCAGAGGGTGGCAGTGACCAGAAGAAGGCAGTGACTGGTAGGTGGCAGTGACCACATGCGACAGTGACCAGTGGGAGGAAGTGACCAGCGGGAGTCAGTTACCAACAGGATGCAGTGTCCAGTGAGAAGCAGTGACCAATATGTGACAGTGACCAGTGGGAGGAAGTGACCAGCACATAACAGTAACCAGTGGGAGGCAGTGACCAGTGGGGGTCAGTGACCAGCACGTGACAGTGGCCAGCGAGTGGCAGTGACCAGTGGGTGACAGTGACCAGCAGGAAGCAGTGTTAAAAGAAGCAAGAGAAGAAATAGCAGAAGGTCTGACCATCATTTTCCAGTCCTCAATGGATACAGGAGTAGTGCCAGAGGATTGGAGAACTGCTAACGTTGTACCTCTGTTTAAAAAGGGAACGAGGGATAAACCGAATAATTACAGGCCAGTCAGTCTGACCTCAGTAGAGGGCAAATTATTGGAATCTATTCTGAGAGACAGGATAAACTGTCATTTAGAAAGGCACAGATTAATCAAGGATAGTCAGCATGGATTTGTTAAGGGAAGATCTTGTGTTCCGAAGAAGGGTCACTGACCTGAAACATTAACTCTGCTTCTCGTTTCACAGATGCTGCCGGACCTGCTGAGTGGTTCCAGCATTTCTTGTTTTTATATCTTCTTTGACCAACTTGATCAAATTTTTTGAAGCAGTAACAAGGAAGATAGATGGGGGTAGTGCAGTTGATGTGGTTTACATGGATTTCAGCAAGGCTTTTGACAAGGTCCCACATCGCAGACTGGTTAAAAAAATAAAATCCCATGGGATCCAGGGAATTGCAGCAAGGTGGATACAAAATTGGCTCAGTGGCAGGAAACAAAGGGTAATTGTTGACAGCTGTTTTAGTGACTGGGGGGCTGTTTCCAGTGACATTCCGCAGGACCCAGTACTGGATCCCCTGCTTTTTGTGGTATATATTAACGATCTGGATGGAAATGTAGGGGGCACGATCAAGAGGTTTGCAGACGACATAAAGATTGACCGTGTGGTAGATAGTGAGGAGGATAGCTGTAAAGCTGCAGGAAGGTATCGATGGACTGGTCAGATGGGCAGAAAAGTAGCAAATGTAATTCAACCTGGAGACGTGTGAGGTGATTCATTTGGGGAGGTCAAACAAGACAAAGGAATACACGATTAATGGGAGAATACCAAGAGGTGTGGAGAAAGTGAGGGGCCGTGGAGTGAATGTCCACAGATCCCTGGAGGTGGCAGGACAGGCTGATAAGGTGGTTAAGAAGGCATCCTTTCCTTTATTAGCTGAGGTATAGAATATAAGAGCAGGGAGGTTATGCTAGAACTGTACAACTCATTTGTTAGGTCACAACTTGAGTACTGTGTGCAGTTCTGGTCACCTCATTACAGAAAGGATGTAATTGCACTAGAGAGGGTACAGAGGAGATTTACGAGGATGTTGCCAGGACTGGAAAAATGCAGCTATGAGAAAAGATTGGATAGGCTGGGGTTGTTCTCCTTGGAACAGAGAAGACAGAGGGAAGATCTGATTGAAAAGTACAATATTTTGAGGGGCCTGGATAGAATGGAGATGAAGGGACTATTTACCTTGGCAGAGAGGTCAGTGACTAGGGGGGCATAGATTTAAAGTGATTGGTTGAAAATTAGAAGGGAGATGAGGAAAAGCTTTTTCAGCCAGAGGGTGGTGCGGGTCTGGAACTCACTGCCTGAATGGGTAGTTCAGGCAGAAACTCTCAACTCATTTAACAGGCGTCTGGATATGCGCCTCAAATGCCGTCATCTGCAGGGTTACAGAACAAATGCTGGAAGGTGGGATTAGAATAGGTGGATCATTTTTTGGCTGGCACAGACATGGTGAGCCAAGAGGCCTCTTTCTGTGCTTTAAACTTTCTATGATTCTATGATCAGTGGGAGGCAGTGATCCCAGCAGGAGACAGTGACAAGCCCGTGACAGTGACCAGCAGGAAGCAGTGACCAGCGGGTGTCAGTGACCAGCGGGTGTCAGTAACCAGAGGGTGGCAGTGACCAGAAGAAGGCAGTGACTGGTAGGTGGCAGTGACCACATGCGACAGTGACCAGTGGGAGGAAGTGACCAGTGGGAGTCAGTTACCAACAGGATGCAGTGTCCAGTGAGAAGCAGTGACCAATATGTGACAGTGACCAGTGGGAGGAAGTGACTAGTAGGTGTCAGTGACCAGCGGGAGGCAGTGACCAGCACGTGACAGTGACCAGCTGTGACAGTGACCAGCCGGTGACAGTGACCAGCAAGAGGCAGTGAACAGCGAGAGGCAGTGACCAGTGGGCGACAGTGATCAGCGGGCGACAGTGACCAGTGGGTGACAGTGACCAGCAGGAGGCAGTGACCAGCAGGAGGCAGTGACCAGCGAGCGACAGTGACCAGCGGGCGACAGTGATCAGTGGGCGACAGTGACCAGCAGGAGGCAGTGACCAGTGGGTGACAGTGACCAGCAGGAGGCAGTGACCAGCACATGACAGTGACCAGCAAGAGGCAGTGACCATTGAATAGCGGGTAGCAGTGACCAGCTGGAGGCAGTGAACAGCGCGTGACAGTGACCAGCGGGGAGGCAGTGACCAGTGGATGGCAGTGACAAGCAAGAGGCAGTGATCAGCTGATGACAGTGACCAGCGGGAGGCAGTGACCAGCAAGAGGCAGTGACCAGCAAGAGGCAGTGACCAGTGGGTGTCAGTGACCAGTGGGTGTCAGTGACCAGTGCATGACAGTGATCAGCAAGAGGCAGTGACCAGCAGCCAAGGTGTAGCTAAAGAGTGAATGTTTTCAGGGGAAAAAGACAATGAAATGCCCTATTTCTCCAGAATGGGACTGACTGGAATCACGTTGTTCAGAATCCTTGGTGGACTGTGATCCTTTTTCTCATTTCTCAAGGGTAATTAGGGATGGGCAATCGATGCTGACCTTGCCAGCCATGCCCACATTCCATTAACGAATAAAAAAAAAGGAATTTCACAATAGCAGGTGTAGAAGTGTGGCCGGAGGGGTAATTCAATAATTTGTTCAATAGTGTTGAGTCTATCAGCAAGAGTGAAAGGACGTTGATCCCAACCAGAGCAACGTCAGCTCAAAATACATTTTGTTAGTTTTGATTACAAGGAGGAAAAATATGGCTTTCAGTTTGTGATGTGAGCTGATTGCATTTGTTAAACCAAATCCAACTGCATGGAACTGCCACGAATGGAGCAACACATGAAGAGTTTCTCAATAGTCTTGCATTGTAGTGGATTGACCGCAAATGTTTTTTAAACCTTACAAACATGTGTGTACTACTTACATAGCGATAGCCACTATCACCCCCTAACACCTTAAACCCACCTCAGGTGTCCGATGGGGCTCAGCTGGAAGCACTCTCACCTTCAAGTCAGAAGGTTGTGGGTTCAAATCCCACTCTAGAAGCTGAATCAAATCTAGGCTGACACTCCAAGAGTACTGCACTGTTGGAAGTGCCATTTTTCAAATGCCATGTTGAACTGAAACTCGTATACCCTCCGAGATAGATGTATATCTACAGTAGTACTATCTGAGAGAAGAACAAAGCTGTTTTTCCTAGTGTCCTAGCTGACATTTATTACTAAAACAGATTATCTGGTTATTTGTCTCTTTGCTGTTCGTCGGTCCCTTCAGCGCACAACTTAGCTGCTATGTTCTCTACATTGTGACAGTACTTCATTAACTGTAAAGTGCTTTGGAACATCCTGAGATCATGAAAAACACTATATAAATTATAAAGAGATTATCAGGTCCTAATCATAATCACATTGCTGTTTGTGAGAGCTTGCTATGTGTAAATTGGCTGCTGTGTTTCCTACATTACAACAGTAATGACACTTCAAAAGTACTTCATTAGCTGTAAAGTGCTTTGGGATGTCTGATGGTCATGAAAGGTGCTATTTAGCTGCAATTAGAAACATAGAACAAATATGATCAGGAGTAGGCCATTCGGCCCTTCGAGCCTGCACCGCCATTCAATACGATCATGGCTGATCATCCAAACTCAGTACCCTGTTCCCGCTTTCTCCCCGTATCCCTTGATCCCTTTAGCCCTAAGAACTATATCTAACTCTTTCTTGAATAAATTTAATGATTTGGCCTCAACTGCTTACTCTGGTAGAGAATTCCACAGGTTCACCACACTCTGGGTGAAGAAATCCCTCCTCATCTCAGTCCTAAACGGCTTACCCCTTATCCTTAGACTGTGACCCCTGGTCCTGGACTCCCCCGCCATCGGAAACATCCTTCCTGCATCTAGTACCTCGAATTTACCTAGCACCTTTCTACTACACAGGACTACTTGCATGCCAAACAGTGGAAGCAGCATGCAATAGACAGGGCTAAGTGATCCCACAACCAACAGATCAGATATAAGCTCTGCAGTCCTGCCATATCCAGTTGTGAATGGTGGTGGACAATTAAACAACTGACAGAAGGAGGAAGCTCCACAAATATCCCCATCCTCAATGATGGGGGAACCCAGCATATCGGTGCAACAGACAAGACTGAAGCATTTGCATCTATCGTCAGCCAGAAGTGACGAGTGGATGATCCATCTCGGCCTCCTCCTGAGGTCCCCAGCATCTCAGATGCCAGTCTTCAGCCAATCTAATTCACTCCACGTGATATTAAAAAAAAACTGAAGGCACTGGATACTGCAAAGGCTATGGGCCCTGACAACATTCTGGCAATAGTACTGAAGATGTGCTCCAGAACTAGCCGTGCCCCTAGCCAAGTTGTTCCAGTACAGCTAAGACACGGGCATCTACCCAACAATGTGGAAAATTGCCCAGGTATGTCCTGTGCACAAAAAGCAGGACAAATCCAACCCAGCCAATTACCGCCCTATCAGTCTACTCCTGATCATCAGTAAAGTAATGGAAGGGTCGTCGACAGTACTATCAAGCGGCACTTACTCAGCAATAACTTGCTCACTGACACTCTGTTTGGGTTCCGCCAGGGCCACTCAGCTCCTGACTTTATGAGAGCCTTGATCCAAACATGGACGAAAGAGCTGAACTCAAGAGATGAGTTGAGAGTGACTGCCCTTGACATCAAGGCAGCATTTATTTTTACTCATTCATGGGATGTAGGCGTCACTGGCCAGGCCAGCATTTATTGCCCATCCCTAATTGCCCTTCAGAAGGTGGTGGTGAGCTGCTTTCTTGAACCGCTGCAGTCCATGTGGGGTAGGTACACCCACAGTGCTGTTAGGGAGGGAGTTCCAGGATTTTGACACAGCGACAGTGAAGGAACGGCAATATAGTTCCAAGTCAGAATGGTGTGTGACTTGGAGGGGATCTTGAAGGTGGAAATGCAACAACAATATCCAGGTTTGGCTGATAAGTGGCAAGTAACATTCGCACCACACAAGTGCCAGGCAATGACCATCTCCAAAAGGAGAGAATCTAACCATCTCTCCTTGACATTCAACGACATTACCATCGCTGAATCCCCCACTATCAACATCCTAGGGGGTACCATTGACCAGAAACTGAACTGGAGTAGTCATATAAATACCATGGCTACAAGAGCAGGTCAGAAGCTAGGAATCCTGAGGCGAGTAACTCACCTCCTGACTCCCCAAAGCCTGTCCACCATCTACAAGGCACAAGTCAGGAGTGTGATGGAATACTCTCCACTTGCCTGGATGGGTGCAGCTCCAACAACACTCAAGAAGCTCGACACCATCCAGGACAAAGCAGCCCACTTGATTGGCACCCCATCTACAAACATTCACTCCCTCCACCACCAACGCATGGTGGCAGCAGTGTGTACCATCTACAAGATGCACTGCAGCAATGCACCAAGGCTCCTTCAACAGCATCTTCCAAACCCACGACCTCTACCAAATAGAAGGACAAGGACAGCAGATGCATGGGAACACCACCACCTGCAAGTTCCCCTCCAAGCCACACCATCCTGACTTGGAACTGTATCACCATTCCTTCACTGTTGCTGGGTTAAAATCCTGGAACTCCCTTCCTACATCCCAAGAACTACAGCGGTTCAAGAAGACAGCTCACCACCACCTTCTCAAGGGCAATTAGCGATGGGTAATAAACACTGGCCTAACCAGCGATCCCCACATCCCCCGAATGAATAAAAAAAAATTATTTCTTTTTCTAAATGCAAATCTTCTTTTTCTTGTTCTTATGTTCTCCACACCAACAGTTTTAAAAAATTCTTTTCAGGGGATGTGGGGATCGCTGGCAAGGCCAACATTTGTTGTCCATCCCTAATTGCGGTTGACAACTGAGTGGCTTGCTAGACCATTTTAGAGGCAGTTAAGAATCAACCACATTGACGTGGGTCTGGAGTCACATGTAGACCCGACCCAGTAAAGACAGCAGATTTCCTTCCCTAAAGGACATTAGTGAACCAGATGGGCTTTTATGACAATTGATGATAGTTTCATGGCACCATTATTACACTTACAATTCTAGACTTTTAATTAATCGTGTTTAAATTTCACCAGCTACTGTGGTGAGATTTGAACTCCTGTCCTCAGGGAACTAGCCTGGGCCTCTAGATTACTAAACTAGTGACGTTACCACTATGCCACCATCTCCCCAACAGTCATGGTTGGCTTATTAACATGCTCTGAATTCAACTGTTTGTGAGTTCTGTAACATACCAGAACTGGGTAAAATAAACTGCCTCTAATTCTTTCCACCTCTGCTGCTCTCTCTGAAGTAAGAAACGTTTGACATTTATTTTTGTTGGAACTTGTTCAGTAACAGGATTGACGGCTAAACGCTGTCGGCCGTACAAAGCAGGAAGATTCTAGGCTTAGTCTCTGCTCCGTGGTGAGCTAGAGCACGTAGCAGGAGAATTGCAATTGGCCTCAGTGCCGTGAACTAGGGAGGAGTGATCAGCCAGAGCTGCCATCCTGCTGAATGCAGGTATGGATCTCAGGTGAGCACTGAATCAGGTTTGGCTGTGATATTGCCCATGATATATTTCCTATCACCATTCAATGCCTGGGTCCACATTGAAAAGTAAGCTGAAGGTAAGCATGCAGGTGGAACAGGCGGTAAAAAAGGCAAATGGTATGTTGGCCTTCATAGCAAGAGGATTCGAGTACAGGAGCAGGGATGTCTTGCTGCAATTATACAGGGCCTTGGTGAGGCCACACCGGGAATATTTTGTGCAGTTTTGGTCTCCTTATCTGAGGAAGGATGTTCTTGCTATAGAGGGAATGCAGCGAAGGTTTACCAGACTGATTCCTGGGATGGCAGGACTAACGTAAGAGGAGAGATTGAGTCGGTTAGGATTATATTCGCTGGAGTTCAGAAGAGGGGGGATCTCATAGAAACCTATAAAATTCTAACAGGACTTGACAGGGTAGATGCAAGAAGGATGTTCTCGATGGTGGGGAGTCCAGAACCAGGGGTCATAGTCTAAGGATATGGGGTAAAGCTTTCAGGACTGAGATGAGGAGGAATTTCTTCACCCAGAGAGTTGTGAGCCTGTGGAATTCGCTACCACAGAAAGAAATTGAGGCCAAAACATTGTATGTTTTCAAGAAGGAGTTAGATATAGATATAGCTCTTGGGTCTAAAGGGATCAAAGGATATGGGGCGAAAGCGGGAACAGGTTACAGAGTTGGATGATCAGCCACTATCATAATGAATGGCGGAGCAGGCTCGAAGGGCCGAATGGCCTACTCCTGCTCTTATTTTCTATGTTTCTATGAAAAATGGTCACTTGGAGAGGCACTGGAGGATTGCCACTGTTGCTACAACCATATTTCAGTGAGACGTCAGGGTAGGAGTACAGAAATATGAAATAAGTTGACAGGAGGTCTATATAGACACATTAAAAAATTCTATTTGCACGGTAACAAGAGAAGGTAGTGGGGAAAATAAGAACTTTCACACTTCATGGGCTCCCCTGTGGATAGTGAAAGAGCAATATTGTAGGGAACTGGGAGCAGGTGGGCCTGTTTCTTTTATTGGACAGGAAATGGTGAATGTAGAAAGAGGGGAAGAAAAGAAGGGATGAAGCAAACAACTTACAAAGCAAAGGACTAAAATGTGCAAGGAGTCAGCACTTAGAATGGTTACAATCATCAAAGCTCACAATATTCAGAAGGGTTTGGTGACCCGAAAGCCACCCTTTTTGAAACATGGACAACCGCAGAGCTGTTGAATCCATAAAATGTAGATTATTGAAACCATAAATATTGGAACAGCAGTAGGCCATTCAGCCCTTTGAGCTGGTTTTGCCACTCAGTTAGATCATGGTTGATCTACATGTTAACTCCATTTACCTGGCTTGGTTCCATATCCCTTAATACCATGCCTAACAAAAATCTATCAATCTCAGTATGAAATTATCAATTCACCTCACCTCAACAGCTTTTTGGGGATGAGTTCCAGATTTCCACTACTCTTTGTGGGAAGATGTGCTTCCTGATATCACCCCTGAATGGCCCGGCTCTAATTTTAAGGTTATGCCCCCTTGTTGAATTGCCCTCTAGAGGAAATAGTTTTTCTCTATCTACCCCATCCGTTAAACATTTTAACCAGCCCAGTTAGATCATCCCTTAATTTTTCATACTCAAGAGAAGACAAGCCTAGCCCATGCAACCTGTGCTCATAATTTAGTCCAAGGCCAATATATCCTTCCTGAGGTGTGGTGCCCACAACTGAATGCAGTACTTCAGATGTGGTCTAACCAGAACTTTATACATCTGTAGCATAACTCCCACACCTTTGTATTCCAGCTTTATATTGGAGATAAAGGCTAATATTCCATTTGTGTTTTTGATTATGTTTGGCAGCCGTCCACTAGATTTTAGTTATTTCTGCACATGGACCCCTAAATCTCTCTGCTCCTCCACAGTTTCTAGCTTCTCACCATTTAGAAAATACTCTGATCTATCTTTCTTGGGTCTAAAGTGAATGACCTCACACTTCCCAACACTGAACTCCTTCTGCCACACTTTTTTCCAACTCATAATATCAATATCCCTTTGCAACTTTCTGCTCCCATCTACACTACTGCGCCACCTAACTTTGTGTCGTCAGCAAACCTGGGCATGCGGCTCTCTACTCCTTTCATCCAACTCATTGATGAATATAGTGAAAAGCTGAGGCCTTAAACATAAGGAACATAGGAGCAAGAGAAGGCCATTCAGCCCATCAAGCCTGCCCCGCCATTCATTATGCTCATGGTTGATCTTCCACTTCAATGCCTTTTTCCCACACTATCCCCATATCCCCTTATGTCATTTGTATTTAGAAATCTGTCAATTTCTGCTTTTAACATGCTCAATGACTGAGCTTCCACAGCCCTCTGGGGCAGAGAATTCAAATTTCAACAAATTTCACTCCTTAGTAAAGGGCAGTAATATCAAATCAAATGTTAAATCAAAAGCTATTTTGCTTTTAAAACAATTTGTAAATGTGGGCTTAATGTACTTTTCAGAAATAGATGATAATTGTTTTGGCCAAATTGAGATAAGTGAACACGTCAACACCTTTTCTTGGGCTTCAAAGTTTCATTTAGCTGAACAAAATTTGCATTCTTTCTCAGGTCATTGTACAAGACATGATACCTGCGCACACATACGCCAATGGTATTACACTGTTAGGTAGTGTTAATCTTTAATGGGGGCAAAGCTGTTCTTTAATGGGGGAGCTCAGATGAGCTGAGATTGCTGGTCAAAGGTCTCATTGGGCAATATGTCTTAGATCCACTGGGAGGGGTTGAATGGAATAAAGGGACTGACTGACTGGCTTTTAAACATTGTGGCATTGAGGTTTGGTGATAGTAGTTGGCTGCTTTCCGACCACAAGTTAAAAATGTTAATTTTTAGGTTGTCACATAAATCTACCGACCCCAATGACTGATTTCGTGGTGGGATTACCAAATTGGGCACCATGTAGAATTGAGCTGTTTATAATTTTAGGAAAACTTACCATTATCTATCTTAGCGCTGCCTGAGGTATGTCTCCCAGGTAGTGATTACTCATTTCAGTTCAATGTAAAGCTGTGAAATTTGGGTCCGGGGAGGCCTGCCAACCTGCAGTCTCCAGGAATTAAAGATTCAGTGCCTGGACACTACTGAAGCAACCCAGGAGAAAATTGGTGGATGTTAAAAGAAATGTGTCTTTTTCATATTTTCTTTAAAAATTAAAATTCTTAATTATAAAAATACTGAACGTGGGAGAAAGGTCATTTGACTGACAGCCGTGAATCATCCAACTGGAATTTTACGTGCCCCCAAAGAGTGGGAAGGTGGTGTGCTGGGGGCATAAAATGGAGGGGAGGCTCAGGGGCCCTTCCCAACCCGCTCCCACCTCTGCCGGCACTATATGCAGGGCGGCGGCGAAAAACAGTCCGCCCACCCCAGGCCAATCAAGGCCCTTAAGTGGCCACTTACCAGCTACTTAAGGGGCTCCGCCCGCCATCCCGGGGATTTTACCCATGGCAAGCGGGCGGCCCAGGCCCGAGAAAAGCTGCCTGTTAAAATCAGGCAGATCCCTTACGATGTTGGGGGGGGGGGTGCCCTCATGATCGGGCACCGTGTGCCCGATGGAGGACCGCCCCCGATGCCCCAACCACCCCCAACACGCACCTCCCCATATCGGTACCAACGACATAGGCAGGAAGAGTGACGAGGTCCTGCAGGGGGAGTTTAGGGAGTTAGGTAGAAAGTTAAAAGACAGGACCTCTAGGGTTGTAATCTCGGGATTACTCCCTGTGCCACCTGCCAGTGAGGCTAGAAATAGGAAGATAGTGCAGCTAAACATGTGGCTGAACAGCTGGTGTAGAAGGGAGGGTTTCAGATATCTGGACCATTGGGATCTCTTCAGGGACAGATGGGACCTGTACAAGAAGGATGGGTTGCATCTAAACTGAAGGGGCACAAATATCCTGTCTGGGAGGTTTGCTAGCGTCACTCGGGAGGGTTTAAACTAGTGTGGCAGGGGGGTGGGAACCAGAGCAGTAGGACAGCAAGTGAAATAAATGAGGGGGAACTAGTAAATAAGGCCAGTAAGACTAAGAGGAAGAGCAGGCAGGGCGATGTTGCGGAGCACAGCGGGACTGGTGGTCTGAAGTGCATTTGTTTCAATGCGAGAAGTATAACAGGTAGGGCAGATGAACTTAGAGCTTGGATTAGTACCTGGAACTATGATGTTGTTGCTATTACAGAGACTTGGTTGAGGGAAGGACAGGATTGGCAGCTAAATGTTCCAGGATTTAGAAGCTTCAGGCGGGATAGAGGGGGATGTAAAAGGGGTGGGGGAGTTGCATTTCTGGTTAAGGAGAATATCACAGCTGTACTGTAGGAGGACACCTTGGAGGGGTCATGCAGCGAGGCAATATGGGTGGAGCTTGGGAATAGGAAAGGTGCAGTCACGATGTTGGGGGTTTACTACAGGCCTCCCAACAGCCAGCGGGAGGTAGAGGAGCAGATATGTAGACAGATTTTGGAAAGATGTAACAGGTTGTAGTGGTGGGTGATTTTAACTTCCCCTATATTGACTGGGACTCACTTAGTGCTAGGGGCTTCGATGGGGCAGAATTTGTAAGGAGCATCCAGGAGGGCTTCTTGAAACAATACGTAGATAGTCCAACTAGGGATGGGGCCGTACTGGACCTGGTATTGGGGAATGAGCCCGGCCAGGTGGTCGAAGTTTCAGCAGGGGAGCATTTCGGGAACAGTGACCATAATTCCATAAGTTTTAAGGTACTTGTGGATAAGGATAAGAGTAGTCCTCGGGTGAAGATGCTAAATTGGGGGAAGGCTAATTATAACAATATTATGCAGGAACTGAAGAATTTAGATTGGGGACAGCTGTTTGAGGGTAAATCAACATCTGACATGTGGGAGTCTTTCAATCGTCAGTTGATTAGAATCCAGGACCAGCATGTTCCTGTGAGGAAGAAGGATTAGTTTGGCAAGTTTCGGGAAGCTTGGATAACGCGGGATATTGTGAGCCTAGTCAAAAAGAAAAAGGAAGCATTTGTAAGGGCTGGAAGGCTAGGAACAGACGAAGCACTTGAGGAATATAAAGACAGTAGGAAGGAACTTAAGCAAGGAGTCAGGAGGGCTAAAAGGGGTTATGAGAAGTCATTGGCAAACAGGATTAAGGAAAATCCCAAGGCTTTTGATACGTATATAAAGAGCAAGAGGGTAACCAGGGAAAGGGTTGGCCCACTCAAGGACAGAGAAGGGAATCTATGTGTGGAGCCAGAGGAAATGGGCGAGGTACTAAATGAGTACTTTGCATCAGTATTCACCAAGGAGAAGGACTTGGTGGATGATGAGCCTAGGGGAGTGTAGATAGTTTCAGTCATCTCATTATCAAAAAGGAGGAGGTGTTGGGTGTCTTGCAAAGCGTTAAGGTAGATAAGTCCCCAGGGCCTGATGGGATCTACCCCAGAGTACTGAGGGAGGCAAGGGAAGAAATTGCTGGGGCCTTGACAGAAATCTTTGCATCCTCATTGGCTACAGGTGAGGTCCCAGAGGACTGGAGAATAGCCAATGTTGTTCCTTTGTTTAAGAAGGGTGGCAAGGATAATCCAGGAAATTATAGGCCGGTGAGCCTTACGTCAGTGGTGGGGAGATTATTAAAGAGGATTCTTTGGGACAGGATTTACTCCCATTTGGAAACAAATGGACTTATTAGCAAGAGGCAGCATGGCTTTGTGAAGGGGAAGTCGTGTCTCACGAATTTGATTGAGTTTTTTGAGGAAGTGACGAAGATGATTGATGAAGGAAGGGCAGTGAATGTTATCTATCTGGACTTTAGTAAAGCCTTTGACAAGGTCCCTCATGGCAGACTGGTACAAAAGGTGAAGTCACACGAGATCAGAGGGGAGCTGGCAAGATGGATACAGAACTGGCTCGGTCATAGAAGACAGAGGGTAGCTGTGGAAGGGTGCTTTTCTGAATGGAGGGATGTGACTAGTGGTGTTCCGCAGGGATCGGTGCTGGAACCTTTGCTGTTTGTAGTGTATATAAATGATTTGGAGGAAAATGTAGCTGGTCTGATTAGTAAGCTTGCAGACGACACAAAGGTTGGTGGAGTTGCGGACAGTGATGAGGATTGTCAGAGGATACAGCAGGATATAGATCGGTTGGAGATTTGGGCGGTGAAATGGCAGATGGAGTTTAATCCGGACAAATGTGAGGTAATGCATTTTGGAAGGTCTAATGCAGGTGGGAAGTATACAGTAAATGGCAGAACCCTTAGGAGTATTGACAGGCAGAGAGATCTGGGCATACAGGTCCACAGGTCACTGAAAGTGGCAACGCAGGTGGATAAGGTAGTCAAGAAGGCATACGGCATGCTTGCCTTCATCGGTCGGGGCATAGAGTATAAAAATTGGCAAGTCATGTTGCAGCTCTACAGAACTTTAGTGAGGCCACACTTAGAATATTGTGTGCAATTCTGGTCGCCACACTACCAGAAGGACGTGGAGGCTTTGGAGAGGGTACAGAAAAGGTTTACCAGGATGTTGCCTGGTCTGGGGGCATTAGCTATGAGGAGAGGTTGGATAGGCTCGGATTATTTTCACTGGAACGACGGAGGTGGAGGGGCGACATGATAGAGGTTTACAAAGTTATAAGCGGCATGGACAGAGTGGATAGTCAGAAGCTTTTTCCCAGGGTGGAAGAGTCAGTTACTAGGGGACATAAGTTTAAGGTGAGAGGGGCAAAGTTTAGAGGGGATGTGCGAGGCAAGTTCTTTACACAGAGGGTGGTGAGTGCCTGGAACATGTTGCCGGGGGAGGTGGTGGATGCAGGTACCATGGAGACATTTAAGAGTCATCTTGACAAATACATGAATAGGAAGGGAATAGAGGGATATGGACCCCGGAAGTGCAGAAGGTGTTAGTTTAGGCAGGCATCAAGACCTGCGCAGGCTTGGAGGGCCGAATGGCCTGTTCCTGTGCTGTACTGTTCTTTGTTCTTTGTTCTCCCCCCGTCCCCCCAATCGTCCACCCTTGCCTTGCCGGGGCCTGACCAATCACTCCCAGCGAGGCAACAAAAAATTTACTTGCATTCCAGGGTTCCTCTGCACAAAGCTGGGCTGCAGTACCAGCAGTGGACACTGCTCCCGGTGGCGCTGCTGGGACAGAGAGCTGCCGGCCCGCTGATTGGCCGGCAGCTCTATTAGGCGGGACTTCCTGCCTCAAGTAGGTGGAAGACCCGCCTCAGAACACTTAATGGCCGAGGTCCCAGGCCAGGTGGAAGCGGGATTGCCACCGACTTTTTAGTCGGTGGACGGCTCCCGAATCATCCAAAATATCATTTGTGACTTGGACAAAGAAATTTTATTTATCCCAACTTGAATTGCGAATTCCAGTCCCAGTTCCTTGCTAGTTGTGCTTTCCATGGGCTCTGCCACTCCTACAGACCCACTTGCCCAACTACAAGAAATAACACTTGGAAGCTCCTTCCCCTGGAGCATTTAGATATTTATACTTCAATGCACATCTGCTCCTAGTCCCATCTCAAACTTTACCAGTAATAAGCCTTGACATATGAGTCTACAAAGTCAGAATTAAATTTAGCCTTAAGTAATTGGTAATTGGTGTCTAATAGGTTCAAGGCTCTTCTCAATCATAAATGAAGTATACATTGAGGCCCCTTTTAAAAAAGAAAGAAAAGGCTTGCATTTATGTAGCACCTATCACAGCCTCAGGACATCCCAAAGCAACCAATGAAATCCATTTGACGTGTAGTCACTGTTCTAATTTAGGAAATGCAGCAGCCTATTTGCGCACAGCAAGGACTCACAAAGGAATTGAAATAAAGGACCAGATAATCTGTTTTAGTGATAGTGGTTGAGGGATAAATGTTGGCCAGGACGCCAGGGAGAACTCCCTTGCTCATCTGTGAAATAGTGCCATGGGATCTTTTGCACCCACCTGAGAGGGCAGGTGGGGCCTCAGTTTAACATCTCATTGGAAAGGTGACACCTCTGAGTAATTCTCAGGACCCTGGACATATCACATGCTGGTAGTAATTACTGTAGGAGGATTCTCATTACATTTCCTTGTCCTCCTCTATCTGAAATCTGAATATGTGCAAGTGGCAGAACCTATGAGTGACCAGGGTCACCCACGAGCTCAAATTGGAATTTTTAATTCGGACTTTACTGTTGGAAAACCCATATAGGCTGATCATAGCTGGAGTAGCAGTAGGGGTGCTACAGTTGTCCTTAGCAACACTGGGTTGGGGGGAGCAGGTTTCAAACTCAAGTGCTATCCAATCACTCGGGCTGGAAGTGAGCACGAATGGATGTGGGGGTAAGGGCAGCATCGACCCAGGCGTGAGGATTCCTGTGGTTGAATAGCCTGTCAACACTCACCTTCTAGAGGAACAGCCAGTTGGGCAAAGCCACAGAGGAGCACCCTTTCCCTGTGGAACTGTATCCCAGCAAGCACCTTCAGGTAAGATTCAATGGAAAAATTTGCATGAGGAAATCCTATATCTCACTTTCTCCCATAACACACTTCTTGTACAGTTCCCAAAGACAGGTTAATCGGAGATTTGGAGGGCATGGGGGAGTTGGATAGTGTATTTATTTCCTTTTGTCATTTTGGAACCTCTTTTGTGCAGGGGATTTACTTCATGGTGGTCTGGTCTAATGTTTATTCAGTATCCCATGCTCGAATAACGGAAGTTGAACAAACAAACCTCAAACTAATGAAAGGTTTGCGTTTAGAAAGTGAGATGTTCTCACAGCAGCTCTTGGACTCCTCTTGGATTATTCTCACATTTAATTTGCAGGCACCTCTCCTTGAATGATGAACAGTGCCCACTGAACAGTACACATTGAAACACTCACACAAGTTACTGGGCACGGATGCCCCTTAGTGTTAATGGATACAGCAGGCTCAATGTTGAAACTAGGCACCGGAGCTGTTAAGCAAACACCTGTTTTCTCTTAATCTTTTTATTATCCAAGATCTACCTCAGTGGGTATGCACTAGCTTTGCGGAGGGAGGAGTTAGATCTGAATAGGAAAAAAGGATATTCCCCCCCCACTCCTCCCCACCTCCAGAATGAAACAGAGATTATCGAGAAACTGTTCAATTCTTTATGACTTCACTGTTCCGTTCATCTCTCCCCACACATATGGCAGTGATCTGCCCCTCCAGAGTAATGATAGTCTGACCTTTTGATGTAGCATTCCTACTATATACAGCATCCCATGCACATGACTATAACATATTCATCTCACACTTTCAAACAGTGTCATAACCCACTAGTGACAAGATTGGTAGCAGGTTATTTAGTAACTGCATAATTTAAGAAAAAAAATCATGCTGCACAACAGAATTCTTCATACAATATTTTTCACATTGATGTGTATTTTTAAAGGTTTTGAAGAGGATGATCTAATTTACTTGTTCCCAGTTACATCTACAATCAGAGTCCACATCCCTGTAGCTTGGTAACCACCAGGAGACAACAACTGGGGCCAGGGATAATGAGTAGTGTTGACAGGACAGCTATGAATAATATCCCACTATTGAGATGTCAGCATTCGTTTTAAATTACCACTGACATAATAAATGGTTGCCCCATAAATACATGAACCCTATATAACTCCTCTCTAATAACGTGCCTCTGTGAGGGAGCTCCATGTCAGATAGTACAGCTAGTGCTGCTTTTTCCAGAACAGATATTAACACCGAATAAGAAACACATTGATCGTGTTCCCATTTATTGCCCGCAGGGACCCGGGTTCAATTCTGGGTACTGCCTGTGCGGAGTTTGCAAGTTCTCCCTGTGACTGCATGGGTTTCCTCCGGGTGCTCCGGTTTCCTCCCACATGCCAAAGACTTGCAGGTTGATAGGTTAATTGGCCATTATAAATTGCCCCTAGTATAGGTAGGTGGTAGGGGAATATATAGGGACAGGTGGGGATGTGATAGGAATATGGGATTAGTGTAGGATTAGTATAAATGGGTGGTTGATGGTCGGCACAGACTCGGTGGGCCGAAGGGCCTGTTTCAGTGCTGTATCTCTAAAACTAAAACTAAAACAGGGCACCATTATCTCTTGAGGTCTGTCTACATTGCTTGATCAAAAAGAAAATCTTGCATTTGTATAGCACCTCAGGATGTCCCAAAGCACTTTACACCCAATGAAGTACTTTTGAAGTGTCATCACTGTTGTAATGTAGGATACACAGCAGCCAATTTGCACACAGCAAGATCCCACAGACAGTAATGTTGTAACGACCAGATTATCTGTTTTAGTAATGTTGGTTAAAGGATAAATGTACCCAGGAGATACTGGGACAACTCCCATGTTCTTCTTCAATATTGAATATGGAATCTTTTATGCCCATCTGAGAGCCAGACAGGGCCTTGAGTTTAACAATTCATCCAGCACCTCCAACAGTATAGAATACACTCAGGACTGTTAAAAGATTGTTAGTCTATAATTTGTACTGAAAAGTCTGTAATGGGACATGAACCCACAATCTTCTGACTTAAAAGCAAGAACACTACCACAGAGCCACAGCTGACACCTGTCATTGAGGTCACTCTATGCTTCACATACCCTGTCTTCAAGCCACGAGTTAACAAGATTATTGTAAGAAATATGTTAAGCTAACCTTTCAGAGGGTACGTTACTCGACATATTCTTTGCATTAACGGGATGAAAGCTGGAAAACAAATATCCAGAGAATTCCAGAGCCTTTTTAGGAGGTTGGCCTTGATTTTGTCAACAAGCCACATTCCAGTACATTTATACACACATACACACATCCACATATACCACTATTAAAACTCTCTGAAACACATAACATGGGTCACAAGGGAATTGTTTATGTTGGTCAAGACTACTCTGTTTACTCAGAAGTAACCATTCACATTAATGAGTGAGTGGAAACTAGAGTGTGAAATATACATGTTTCTCTCCATTTGGGCTGCCTCTCAATCCGGTTATAAAGTGGTTCCCACGGGCAGGTCATTTAGCATTTGCTGAGACTGCCTCTTGTTCATTGATGCTCAGTGATAATCACCCAGTCCAAAGCAGGCGTTTACCACCATCCAGTTAGAATAAGTGCATTTGTCATTGTGAAATATGTCTCTGTGAGGAACTCTAGCTTTGCAATATATCGGCACACAAACAGTATCAGCATCAATTCATTCAGGTTCGCTGTAGTAGTCACCTCTTTTACCGTTATTCACTAGCACCCAATGTTTCTGTGCCTGCTAAAATATTCCACAAGAATCTTACAGGACAGCCTCACTGCAATAATTCATCTCCTTTGAAATTTAATTTAAGTCAATCATATTATTGGGCTACATTTGAAAAAAGGGAGAATCTGGATTTTTTATGAATTAAGAAACCAGAATTTGGAAATGACAGTGAAATCTCACAATGAAGGAGTTTTGTGTCTGAAATTAGAATGCTGGCATTAAGTTAGTTAGTATAGAGGATTTATTGTGCCTCTTATTACGGTACAGTAACTGCAATTTAGTGATGGGCAAATTAAGTTATACCCTGCTGCATGCAATGTCTCAGAGAGCTGCTCCTCTCAATTTTGGTATATACAAAAACCTTCCCCTGTAGAAGTACTGGTTCATGTGCAATAAGGGAAATGCCCTTTCACCAGTGGCGTACCTGATATACAGGGGGAATGGGACTAATTAGATCGCTCTTTCAAACAGCCAGCATATGCATGCTGGATTAAATGGCCTCCTACTTTGCAGTATGATTCTATGATACCTAACTCCTCACTGCTATTGGGGAATGTGAGTGGAGGAGGTCTTTCAGGGCTGTGAAAGCTGTTTGGCGAAACACTGATATAAGATTATTCCTAATTAAATGAAATTGATGGGGTTTAAGCATGTTGCATATTGGCCCCCTCCCCCAGCCAGACAACCACCTTCTTGCCAGGTGTATTAGTGTTTTATCTTTCACTAGCAATTGCAGAATTGCCAACAGTGCACATTAACATTAACAAAAGTGCCATCGGGATTGATCTGATAGGACTTCTCATTCCTGAGGATAAGAAATGGGAGTTCACATACACAAATCTTTGAAAGTGACAGGATGAGTTGATAAGATTGTTTAAAAAAAATCTTATGGGATCCTGAGCTTGATAAATAAAGGCAGGGAGGACAAAAGTAAGGAGGTTATGCTGGACCATCATACATCACTGGCTATCCTTCAGCTAGAGGATTGTGCAGATAGTGGTATAGGGATGAGTGTCTGCTATTATGTGGAAAGAGTAGAGAATTTGGGTTTGTTCTCCTTAGAATAGAGGAGGGCAAGGGGAGATTTAATATAGGTGCTCACAATTATGAAGTATTTTGATAGAGTTTTTTTATTCATTCTTGGGATTTGGGCATCGCTGGCTAGGCCAGCATTTATTGCCCATTCCTAATTGCCCTTGAGAAGGTGGTGGTGAGCTGCCTGCTTGAACCATTGCAGTCCATGTGGGGCAGGTACACCCACAGTGCTGTTAGGAAGGGAGTTCCAGGATTTTGACCCAGTGACAGTGAAGGAACAGCGATATAGTTCCAAGTCAGGGTGGTGTGTGACTTGGAGGGGAACTTGCAGGTGGTGGTGTTCCCATGCATCTGCTGCCCTTGTCCTTCTATTTGGTAGAGGTCATGGGTTTGGAGGGTGCTGTCTAAGGAGCCTTGGTGCATTGCTACAGTGCATCCTGTAAATGGTACACACACTGCCACTGTGCGTTGGTGGTGGAGGGAGTGAATGTTTGTAGATGGGGTGCCAATCAAGTGGGCTGCTTTGTCCTGGATGGTGTCGAGCTTCTTGAGTGTTGTTGGAGCTGCACCCATCCAGGCAAGTGGATAGTATTCCACCACACTCTTGATTTGTGCTTTGTAGATGGTGGACAGGTTTTGGGGAGTCAGGAGATGAGTTACTCACCGCAGGATTCCTAACCTCTGATCTGCTCTTGTACCCACGGCATTAATATGGCTACTCTAGTTCAGTTTCTGGTGAATGGTAACCCCCAGGATGTTGATAGTGGGGAATTCAGTGATCGTAATGACGTTGAATGTCAAGGGGGGATGGTTAGATTCTCTCTAATAAGGAGTAAATAATGATAAACCGTTTTCACTGGCAAGAGGGTTGGTAATCAGACAACACAGATTTAATGTAATTGGCAAAAGAACCAGAATGAAGATGAGATTTTTTTAATGCAATGAGTTGTTGCGTGGAAGGAGATTCAATAGTAACTTTCAGAAAGAAATTGGATATGTACTTTAAAAGAAAAGCAATGCAGGGCTCCTTGAAAGAGCAGGGGGAGTGGTATTAATTGGATAGCTCTTTCAAACAGCCCAGCACAGGCACGATGGACTGAATGGCCTTCTCCTGTGCTGTAAGATTCTATGAGAGCTCTACAACTTGTTCACTGCCTCCTTCCTTCCTGAGGATTTTTTTTTCACACCTTAGGGATTTGGCCATGTGATCCCCCGAGATGGAACAGGATCTCTGGAGACATCGCATTGGAACTAAAGCCATAAATGTCAGCTGGACAAAGTGGGTGATCCCTGTGGAATAGATTGTGTCCCGAGGCGGTCTATGGAGACCGCACCACCTGCTGCCGAACAAATAAATTACAACCAAATTTCGCCGGCGGGGGGAGGAGAGTGTGAGAGATGCTGGATTCTGGCTGCAGGACACAAGGAATGGCCTGATTTTGCTTTGAGAAATTTGTATTCATATTCGGTGACACAAAGCCAAACGTTCAATCGCACCGATTTAAAACAGGCCACTTCTTCCCCGAACACTGCGATATGCAATCTTAAAATATACCCTGAATGTTTTAATTCGTTTTCACAACCTGCAGTTTATTCAAGGTGACACAGTATGCATTTTAGTTAGAGTCAATAACGGCATGAAAGTTTTGCAAGATTGCATCGATCCAAGCAGCCCCTTGCGTATAAAAGCCCAGCAGGTTATAAATGCCCCAAAAACTTTTACTTAACACCAGGCAAGCAAGTGCAAATACAAACTTCATCTAGGTTTCGTGAAAAACAATGCACATTGTATAAAACCAGTAACCATCCTCATTAAAAGCCCCAGCGGCAATGTGTAAACTCCTCATCTGTACTGAGCCATGAGTAAAATAACCCTAAACATGTTGGATAAATGTCCCAATGCAGATGTGTGAACACCCCCGGTAATATGTAAATGTTCATTGGCCTTTAGTTTGTGCAAAACTTTCACTGAGACCACATTAAAATCCTACTGATTGTGTAGAAAAACTTGGGTTCTGTCTAAAGCCCCAACTGCTGACCATTCGCAGCAGCAGTGCGGAAAGGGTTAAATTGAGGACAAGTTGCATTTTCTTGGCTTGTATTCCCTGCAGAATAGATGACGTAGGAGTGATATGAACGTGATGTTTAAAATGATAAAATGTTTTGTTAGTGTAGACATGGAAAAAGTATGTCATTCATGCCTTCATTACTCTAGACTTGACTATTCCAACGCAGTCCTGGCTGATCTCCCAGATTCTACCCTCTGTAAACTTGAGGTCATCCAAAACTCTGCAGCCCTTGTCTTAACTCGCACCAAGTCCTGTTCACCTGTCACCCCTGTGCTCGCTGACCTACATTGGCTCCCAGTCAAGCAACATCTTGATTTTAAAATTCTTATCCTTTTCAAATCCCTTCATTGACTCGCCACACCCTATCTCTGTAATCTCCTCCAGCCCCATGACTCTCCAAGATATCTGCGCTCCTCTAATTCTGCCCTCTTTGGCATCCCCGATTTTAAATGCTCCACCATTGGTTGCCGTGGCTTCAGTTGCCGAGGCCCTAAGCTCTGAAATTCCCACCCAACACCTCTCTGCCTTTCTACCTCACTTTCCTCCTTTAAGACACTCCTTAAAACCTGCCTCTTTGACCAAGCTTTTGGTCATTTGACCAAATATCTCCTTTTGTGGCTTTATAATGCCCCTGTGAAGGGCCTTAGGATGTTTTATTATGTTAAAGGCGCTATACAAATTTAAGTTGTTGTTGTTTATGGGGGGGAAATCAAGAATATGGTGGTGGGGTGGAGACAATCTTAAAATTAGAGCAAGGCCATTCAGGATTGAAATCAGGAAGCACTTTTCCACAAAAGGTAATCGAAATTTGAAAATCTCTCCCAAAGGACTGTGGATGCTGGGGGTCAATTGGAGACTGCGATAGATAATTTATTGTTGGGTGAGAATATCAGGACTATGGAGCAAAGATGGAAAAATGGATTTGAGGTATAGATCAGCCATGATCTAATTAAATGTTGGAACAGCCTCAAGGGGGCTGAATGTTCCTAATTTTACTATTCTACCAAAGTCTTATCATCAACTCTTAAAAGCCGCAGAACTGTGTAAAAGCCACAGCTTCATGCAAACTCTCCCACAGTAGCATTGGACACTCTGCGAGTTCTCTGTCTCAAAGTCATGTTGATGATATTTGCTGCTGTGCACATGTCCCTGTGAAAGTAGATAGTGTGTGATAGTCACTTGGATCGTGTGCTGTTTAATAAACTCTTTTTGACTGTTTAAGGGTCTTTGCTGTCTATAATGTCCTTTAGTGTTTAAAACTCCAGATCTGTGTATTACACATTGACAGTGTTTAAATGCACCAGCACTGAACAAAAGTCTAATTTGCAGAAGACCCATAGAAGAAGCTTCATATAAAATACCATTCAGTGCAATTTAAATCCCCAGCTGTTTAACTCTGTTGGTATTTTGAAGCCCCAGCTGTATGCAATTGCCCCCTTTGGCAATTCTTAAAAGCCCGATTTGTAGAAAAGCCCTTGTGTGCGTGTAAAATCCCCAACCAGCTGTGTGTAACAACACCAGATATGTGTAAAAGCCCGACTGTGGTTGAAAGCCCTTGTCCTGACTGTGTATAAAAGCCCCAGCTGTGTTTAAAAGCCCCAACTGTGTGTGTGTAAAAGCCCCAGCTGTGTTTAAAAGCCCCAGCTATGCGTGCAAAAGCCCCAGCTGTGTGTGTAAAAGCACATGCTGGCAGGTTGCGGTACTCACGCTGGCACTGTCCCCAGGTTCTGCGGTTCCATCCCCAGCAGCAGTCCATCCGAAGCCCATAGCGACACATGCCACCCGAAATAGACCGATGCTTGCGGACCCTGAACAGAAAACATGGTCAGAACAGAGTCAGTATCCTGAGAGAGGAAGAGGGACAAATGAAAAACAAAAGGATTGCACACCTGAACTAATTCTTCAAACATTTTGAGGAGTTTTGAAGGAATAAATAAGGAGAAACATTGGCAGGAGGGTCGGTAAAGAGAGGGCACAAATTTAAGATAATTGGCAAAAGAACCAAGGTGGGGTGAGGAGAGAGAGAGAGATAAGGATAATTTGTTATAATCTGGAATGCACTGCCTGAAAGGAAGTAGATTCTTTAGAAACTTTCAAAAGTGAACTAAACCACTACTTAAAAAAAGGGGGGGGGGGAACTACATGGCTATGGGCAAAGTTGGGAGTGCTAATGGAACCAAGGCGACTAGATGGAGTTAAGGTACAGATCAGCCATTAGATTGTGGAACAGGCTGAATGGTCTACTCCCGTTCTTATCTTTCTATGAATGGGACCAACTGGATAGATCTCTCAACGAGCCAACACAGGCACGATGGGCCGAATGGCCTCTTTCTGTGCTGTGCGATTCTATGATTTTCAATCCGGGCCACGCTTTTTTTTTTGCCTGAATTTGGACCGGGTCTGGGGGAGGAGGTGAGTTGGTGGTGGGCGCGGGGCGGCTCCTTTTGACACTTGCTGTACACAACTGGAGCCAGCGCGCCCACCACCGAGGTGCAGGGTACATGGTGAGTTGTTGCATTCCTGTACACTGCTGCATATGGCTCCACAATACAACACAAGCCCTAACTTGAGAGCAAACGGGTGCCTGTGTGTCTGACAACCTTTAATCGCAGCGATCTGAGATTCTGCGCACTTTTTTTTTAATCCGAGACATTCAATGTAATTTATGCGCTTTGATTTTTTTTTCTTTTTTAAAAAAAAATGCAAAAAATGCTTTGAAATAAAATTAAACGCCATGGGACAATTTCCAAACATTCCATTGTCAAACGTGGCAGGTGTTACACTGCATTAAACGATGTACAGTGTAATATAATTTGGAGATAAAGTACACAAAGGATATAATTATTACAGAGGTTAGATAATTGCCGTTGAATATAGAGTGTAATTCATGTTACTCTTATTCCTTGTGTTTTACAGGGAGTGAGTTCTCTCTAAGAGTTTTCCCCTCTTACCTGTTTCTGTCGCTTTGCTCTGCTGTTACACACAGGTACAATGTGGACACGGCAAACAATTGCAGCACGGACCCCCTCATGCCTTCCTTGCTCCTTGAAATCCTTTCTCGCTCTCGGTAAAACACGTCCCTCCAGAGTCCAGCGGCACCAGAGGTTTTCTGATCCCGGGGAAAAGCCTCCCTGTGTTGGCGTGATTGGGTTCGTGCTGACCAGGCTCGGTGCTGGAAGAGGCTGATCTCCTCCCTCCAGTCCCTTGCCCCTCTCTCCTCCTCCTCTTAGTAGGGAGAGGTGCTTAGAGTAATCCGGTCTATGGAGAACTCCAAGATTCAGTTCTTGGGCTTGCTGTAGTGCCAGGGATTCTGTGCTGGGTACATTCAGCGCGGCTCGTTTTTTTCTCTCCCTCTCTATTTCCTCCTCCTCTCTCTCTCTCTCTCTCTCACACACACACTCTGTGCTGAAGAACAGATCTCACCGTGTCAGGGTTTGCCTCCTCCTCTGTCAAGTGCGCGGAGAGTTGCGAGAACGAGTGGGAGAGGTTGGCTCTGCTCTGTCTCCAGACTGTTCTTTCTGTCGGAGCTGGAGGGCTTGCAGGGAGAGTGGGAGGTGGGTCATCCCCACAGCCCTAAGCCAACCCTCCCAGCACACCAACACCGCCCCCCCCCCCCACCCCCTGCCTCGCCCCGCTCGACCCACTGCTGCTGTCAGTCCGTGCCAGCTTCTGCCAATGTGCGGAGAGAGAACGAGAAAGTTCAAAGAGAGAGAAAAATGGAAAGAGAAATAGAATCAGTAAAAGAGAGTGGGGGAGAAGGGAGAGCCTGATTGAGAGACAGAGAACGATGGAGAAATTGAGGAAGAGGAAGACAGATAGAGAAATTGAAAGAACGATAACAAAAATTGAGAAACAGGGAGATAGTAAGAGTGAGAGAATAAGAAATAATAAGAACGAGAAAGAGCGAGAATGAGAGAAAGAGATAAAGAGAAAGAAAGAGAAGGAAGAGAGAGGGTGAAAAAGAGAAATAGGGGGAAATGGCAGAGACGAGAATGTGAGTTGTTGAATAAATCGGGGGAAGCAGAGGGAGAAGGGGAAAACCGAGACATTGAGGGTTGGAGTTACCCTATTAACATTTGAAGCAGTTACTCTGGTTTAGAATGAGAGTACGGGAGGCTTCACCTAATGAAATGGGACGGGAACCGCTTCAGCTGATGCCTGGTCTCCCCATTCGGGTTAAATGAGTTGTCACCTTCCGGAGCAGGTGGGCACTTTGTCCCAGATTAACCTGTTAAGTGGGTCCCGCAAACACTATTCAGAGAGAGTAAAGTTTGTTTAACTGTGCGTTCTTGAGTCTGCTCCACCGCGGCGGTTGTTAGGGTGATGTGACCCCGCGTGTTTTCCATTGCCGAGAGATGGGGAGGAGGATGGCGGCTGCATTGCTTAAGTCTTGCTGTTAAAATACACAGCAGCTAAGAGGCGGTCGGGCGGGCGGGGGGTGGTGAAGTTTTTAACACTCATATTTTAAGCAGTGTTTATGGATTTCCTAACAACATTTCTCTTGCGCAATTTTTGTTGTTGTTGAACTGGCTGAGTAGATTGAAGAGCAGAAATTGGATATAGAAGCTGAAGGAAATGAACAGCCAATCAATCTGCGTTCATCACTGACCAAATCAGACTCAGGGAGAAAGTACGAGAGAGTATCAGAGAGAAAAAGAGACTAACAGAGACACAGTGAGAGTGGGGATGTGCTTCAATGGCCCCATAAAAACTATGATGGAGACTGTGTTCCATTAGATCTAGTTAAGAATGATGGAGAGGGGTTAAGTGGACCTTGTCTGGGAATCCATGCCTTTTGTGTCATGCTGCCCCCAGAACAGAAATGAGTACATCGATAAATACCAACATGGAAATGTGCCCCAGAGATTGCATGGTTTTCTGTAGAGGGGTGTAATCCCCAGGCAGCCTAAAATAACAGCTCATTCTGCCGGTCCTCAACTACCACAGTGCTCGGGGTGAGAATGTGAGGACTTACAAAGCAGCTGTCGCCAAGTCCCAGAATTGTTGATGAAGAATGAAAGGTTCTCGAAGGTCCTAATCCATGAGAATAACACTTAGGTAATTGATAAAGTCAGCAGAACCCCAAGATTCATGGAATTGAAGGCAAATTATTGATCTGGTTAGGAAATTGGCTGAGCAACGGGAACAGAGAGTAGGAATAATGGGCAAGTAGGCTAATTGACAGGATGTGACCAGCAGTGTCCCGCAAGGATGTGCGTTGGGGTCTCAACTATTCACCATATTTATTAACAACTTAGATGATGGTATAGAAAGGCACAATCCAATGACACAAGGATAAGCGGCATTGTAAGCAGTGTAGACGGAAGTGCAAAATTACAGAGCTATTGCTAGATTAAGTGAATGGACAAAACTGTGGCAAATAGATTTCAATGTAGGCAAATGTGAGGTCAAAAGCAAAATACTGCAATGCTGGAAATCTGAAATAAAAACAGAAAATGCTGGAAATCCTCAGCAGGTTCTGGCAGCATCTGTGGAGAGAGAAACAGAGTTAACATTTCAGGTTGATGACCTTTTATCAGAATTTGAGGTCATCCACGTTTGACGTAAAAAGAGAGAACAGGGTACTTTCTAACTGGTGAAAAGCTAGAAACAGTGGCGGTCCAAAGAGTTTTGGGGGTCTAGACACATAGATCATTAAAATGTCAAGAACAGGTAGGTACATTAAATAATCAACAAGGCTAATGGAATGTTGACCGTTATATCTCGAGGACTAGAATATAAGGGGGTAGAAGTCATGCATCAGTAACACAAAGCCCTGGTTAGACCACACCTTAAAAAGGATATATTGGCTTTGGAGGGAGTGCAGCCCAGAGTTACCAGAATGATGCCTGGACTCCAAGGGTTAAACTACAAGGATAGATTGCACAAATTAGGGTTGTATTCCCTGGAATTTAGAAGGTTAAGGGGTGATTTGATTTATGTTTTCAAGATATTTAGGGGAATAGATAGGGTGGATAGAAATAAACCATATCTGCTGGCTGGGGAGTCATGGACTAGAGGCCATAGTCTAAAATTTAGAGTCAGACCTTTCAGGAGTGAACTTAGGAAACATTTCTACACACAAAGGGTGGTAGAAGTTTGGAACTCCTTTCCACAAAGCTAGATCAATTGCTAATTTTAAATCTGAGATTGATAGATTTTTGTTCACCAAAGGCACTAAGGGATATGGGGCAAAGGCAGGCCTATGGAGTTAAATTGCAGATCAGCTGTGATCTCATTGAATAGAGGAACAGGCTTGAAGGGCTAAATGGCCTCCTCCTGTTCCTATGCACCTATAAGACCATTTTACAGGTTTTTAACCTATCTATAGTCGTACTTAATTCTTTTATTTAAAAAAAAATCAGACCTCCCTGGGCATTGCTCTGTGTGATTGGATGGTTTGTTATTAGAGAATGTGTAGAATACCACATTGAGTTGATCCTCCATGGATTCATTCACAGCCAAAATAAAAATTGTCTCTCTCTCCCTGTAACTATTTTGTTGCTGCTTTCCCAGTCGTCAATTATTTCTGTCACTCCTTCTCTTTGTCTTCCCCACATTTAGATTCCCTTTCTCTCAGTTTTCAAGTATAGGCATCTAATCACTTTCTGTATCTGTTTTTCTAGCTGGTTCCTTCCATTCTCCAACTTGGCTTCATCTCTCTCTTCTGGATCTCTCCCAATCTCCCCATATGACTTTCGATACATGTCCCACTACTGATAGTTAAGTTCTATGCTTCAACTCTATTAAAGCGAGGCTATGTAGGAACACGGCAAGCAAACTCTTATGGACTCAGAGGTAGATACCAGGTTCAGACGGAGATAGGATATTCAGGAGCCAATGTAGTATACATGGGTGCAAGAAAATCTGGGGTTAATATGGGAGTGTCACAGTAAGTATTATTTTTAAATAATTTGCTCTTGGGGTGTGGGTGGCAGTGACAAGGGCAACTTTAATCACCCAACCCTATAGTGTGGGAATGGAGTCAGAAGTAGGCCAGACCAGGTAGGGGTAGCAGTAAATCAATGGTGTTTTTAACAATGAAACAGCCACTTTTCTTGGTTATTATTCCCGTGCCAGTCCAGATTTATTGAGATCAATTTCACATTAGTGGGACTTGAACGCTCAACCTCTGGGCTGTTAGTCCAAAACCATAACTATGAGGCATTCATGTCTTATATTCAAATGTAACATGGACATATGTGATACGTTTTCTTAGAACTATGCAATGGACACAAAACTGTATCTTCCTTTCTGCAGATTTATGAGCTTTGCTATTTTGGCATCCCATTTCCATCTCTTCCACTGCCTCTGCTTCTTGGTGTATTGATACCTATATTGTAATCTTCTTTGGCCTCCTTGTCTCAAGAGACAATGGGTAAGCGCCTAGAGGTGGTCAGTGGTTTGTGGAGCAGCGCCTGGAGTGGCTATAAAGGCCAATTCTAGAGTGACAGACTCTTCCACAGGCGCTGCAGATAAAATTGGTTGTCGGGGCTGTTACACAGTTGGCTCTCTCCTTGCGCTTCTGTCTTTTTTCCTGCCAACTGCTAAGTCTCTTCGACTCACCACTCTTTAGCCCCGCCTTTATGGCTGTCCGCCAGCTCTGGCGACCACTAGCAATTGACTCCCATGACTTGTGGTCAATGTCACAGGACTTCATGTCGCGTTTGCAGACATCTTTAAAGCGGAGACATGGACGGCCGGTGGGTCTGATGCCAGTGATGAGCTCGCTGTACAATGCACCCTTGGGGATCCTGCCATCTTCCATGCTGCTCACATGGCCAAGCCATCTCAAGCGCCACTGGCTCAGTAGGGTGTATATGCCAGGGATGTTGCCCGCCTCGAGGACTTCTGCATTGGAGATACAGTCCTGCCACCTGATGCTAAGGATTCTCCGGAGGCAGCGAAGATGGAATGAGTTGAGACGTCGCTCTTGGCTGACATATGTTGTCCAGGCCTCACTGCCGTAGATCAAGGTACTAAGGACACAGGCTTGAAACACTTGGACCTTAGTGTTCCGTGTCAGTGCGCCATTTTCCCACATCGTCTTGGCCAGTCTGGACATAGCAGTGGACGCCTTTCCCACGCGCTTGTTGATTTCTGCATAGAGAGACAGGTTACTGGTGATAGTTGAGCCTAGATAGGTGAACTCTTGAACTACTTCCAGAGCGTTATTGCCGATATTGATGGATGGAGCATTTCTGACTTCCTGTCCCATGATGTTCGTTTTCTTGAGGCTGATGGTTAGGCCAAATTCGTTGCAGGCAGCCACAATCCTGTCGATGAGTCTCTGCAGACACTCTTCTGTGTGGGATTTAATGCAGCATCGTCAGCAAAGAGGAGTTCCCTGATGAGGACCTTCCGTACTTTGGTCTTCGCTCTAAGATGGGCAAGGTTGAACAACCTGTCATCTGATCTTCTGTGGAGGAAAATTCCTTCTTCTGAAGACTTGAATGCATGTGACAGCAACAGCTAATATTCTATTAGCATCATCTATTTTCCACTTTTTTCTTCTCTTGGTGCATGGATAGACCCTCCTGTACATGCACCAACTGCAACAAATATTTCAACAGTGCCAAAAGTTACATGTTACAGAAGGAAGCAATTTTACTGAAAAATAATTCAGATTTTACAAACAAAAATACAAGCCTTTGGCTTTGTGGTAGTGCTGCTGCCTCAGAGTCAGGTTTTGAAACCCCGCCCCCCTACCCCCAACCTCCAGATAGTCCCGGCGAGTATAGACCAGAACTCCAGCCCTGAATTCTGGGTTGATGTCCAGCAGAATACTCGCGACTGCTGGGTGCGTGTGCTACCACCCTCCCCATCATAAGGGTTGTGGATAGTTTGTAAAATCTGAATTATTTTTCAGTAAAATTGCTTCCTTCTGTAACAGTGTAACTTTTGGCACTGTTGAAATATTTGTTGCAGTTGGTGCATGTACAGGAGGGTCTATCCATGCACCAAGAGAAGAAAAAAGTGGAAAATAGATGATGCTAATAGAATATTAGCTGTTGCTATCACATGCATTCAAGTCTTCAGAAGAAGGAATTTTCCAAATCCTCCTGCCATATCATATTAAACACCCCATGAGCTGGTGTTAAAAATGGTTTCAGCTATGGAAGGGCTGTCTACATCGTGGCCTGCCAGACTAATTCACAAGAGAAGAAAGTAAAGATATGAAAATAATAATCAGGATGTAGAACAGACTATCAGAAAATTTCAGGGATGTAGTACTCTGCATATTATGTTTGCATTAAGACATTAGACTTTCTAGTAACATAGTATTTTGATTGGGAGGGGGTGTGGGGAGGATTCCTACCCACCTCAGCAGTTATGAGACAGTGAGTTCTGTTTGTTGAAGAACTATGGTAAGGTAATTGGCAATCCAGTACTATACACGGGGGATTCAATTAAGTACAGTAAGCTATACATAGAGTCTGCTTTCATGAAAACAGATGGTGCTTATTCATGGTATGTAAGGTGCTGGTAGCAATGCATCAGGCACACTGCATGTGTTCTTATAACAGTTGTCAAGTACCATTCTCATGTTAGTTACATGTTGAAATAGGTCATATCCTATTTGCAGCCACCCCATCTGCTTCCCATTGCACCCCTAGTCAGTGGATAACATGTTCAGCATGAAATCGGAAAGATTCACTTCTTGGCCTGCGTGAGCTACGTAGTCTCAGCCTGGGTGGCAATGGGGTTCACAATTGTCGTGGAGCATTCCTGGAAATGGGAGGAAGAAGTGAGGAGTCCTTTGCCTGAATGCTATTCACCATCTCATGCTGGGAAATTGTTTACATTATTATGACCTCAGTGAGACCCTTAACGTTAAAAATACAAGATATGAACCCCCTGACCAATTTAAAGAATTATACAAGAAGATTTCATGTTTTAAGACTTTTATTATAACAACTAAACTAAAAGAAATCCCCATTAATTAAACAGTACTTTGTAAGTAGCTGATATCTCAAATTACAAAGAAAGGTATTTTCTTTTATATTAAAATACTTGAAAACCTCACACCACACTTATATGTTACACAGTCCTCTTTGATGGCGAAATCTTTGTGGTTAAAAGTCCCAAACTCCTCTTCGTTGCAATGGGTTGGATCTCCCAGATCTTTTAAAAATCAATGTCCTCTCCACTTACTTCTCCAAGCACTTTTGACCTGGACGTCCGTGAATAAGGTGATCCTGTTGGCCTTTTCCTTCTCCGCAAACTTCAACTTTCAAAAAACAGGTTCAAGTCTTCGCAGCCTTTCGCTGCATCAGTCTTCTCTGAGAGCAGGTATTCCCTCTCGCTCCCTTGAGGCTGGTTGTCTCCCTTTCTTACAGCCTGTCTGCCTTCAGAAAATCTGTTAAATTTATCTGGAATCAAAAGTCAATCGCTCATTGTCCTTTTCCAATATGCAAAGTCCAGAAGTCTGGCTTAAGCAGTACCACCTGGGCTTTTCATTGTTTCTAGGTGTTAGCAGCTGCCATGTATAGCATCACTGACGTCTTGTTTATGATCCAAAAGTCTGAGAAGGTGAAACACGTTGTTCATCAGATATTATAGCCCTGCAGTTTCTGTTTTTTCAAAAAAGTCTTTGATCGTGGATCTTTGTTGACCTGGTAACCAAGATTCCTGTCTTGTCTTTAAGCAGAGTGGATGTGAGGTCACCTGACATCTTTGAAACCATCTTAAACTTTTAAAACTCACAGTTTTTAAAACATAATCGTGCTACAAAGTCCAGCTTTTTTGGCAGCATGCCGACAGGACTTGGGCATCACAGGATTTGGGGGAGTGGTCAGTTGTCATGGTCAAATACTTCACTGGCATTCAGGCCCATGCTTGAAGAATGGAATGGGCACTTGTGGAAAGTACATGAAGGCTACTGCAACCTGCACAACCTCAGTACTAGATCTCTTGCATTTTGTGATATTTATTAATAATTTAGACTTGAACATAGGGGGTATGATTAAGAAGTTTGCAGACAATACAAAAATTGGCCGTGTGGTTGATAGTGAAGAGGAAAGCTGTAGACTGCAGGAGGATATCAATGGACTCGTCAGGTGGGCGGAACAGGGGCAAAAGGAGTTCAATCTGGAGGTGTGAGGTAATGTTTTTTACCCTCTCAGAGGGCTGTTAATCTTTGGAATTCTGTTCCCCAGAGAGCAGTGGAGACTGGGTCATTAAATATGTTCAAGACTGAATTAGACAGATTTTTGATCTATAAGGGAGTCAAGGGTTATGGGGGGCCAGCAGGAAAGTGGAATTAAGGCCACAATCAGATTAGCCATGATCTCATTAGATGGCAGAGCCAGCTCGAGGGGCTGAATGGCGTACTCCTATTTCTTATGATCTTATAAGGCTAACAAGGCAAGGAAATACATAATAAATGGTCGGATACTGAGAAAGGTAAAAGGAACAGAGGGACTGGCTGGACAGGTCGATAAGGTGGTCAAGAAGGCATACAGGATACTTGCCTTTATTAACAAAAGCATAGAATATAAGAGAAGTGAGGCTATGCTGGTACTATTTAAAACACTAGTTAGGCCACAGTTGGAGTACTGCGTGCAGTTCTGGTCACCGCACTATATTAAAGATGTGATTTCACGAGAGAGGGTAGCAGAGGAGATTTGCCTGGGCTGGATAATTTTAGTTATGAAGAAAGATTAGATAGGCTAGGGTTGTTTTCAATGGAACAGAAGAGGCTGAGGAGAGTGTATAAAATTATTAGGGATCTAGATAGAGCAGATAGGAAGGCCTTATTCCCCTTGGTTGAGGGGTCCATACCAGGGGACATGGATTTAGAGTAAGAGGTAGAAGGTTTTGAGGAAATTTGAGGGGAAAATTTTTCACCAAGAGGAATTCTTTGCCTGAAAGGTTTGTAGAGGCAGAAAACCTCATAACATTTAAAATGTAGTTGTATATGCACTTGAAGTGCTGTAACCTATTAGACTACAGAACAAGACCTGGAAAGTGGGAGTAGACTGGATGGCTACTTATCGGCTGGCACAGACACAATGGGCTGAATGGCCTCTTTCCGCGCTGTAAAATTTCTATGATTCTATGATTAATTCCATGAACTGCCATGCAGTAGGAGCTGCTATCTTCAGGAAAAGGGAGAAAATAAGAAGGGGGTGGGGAGAGCTTAGTATTTATATTGTCATACCAGCAAATGCATGTAATAACTCAAATCAAATGACCATCTGGAAGCCTTTTAAATCCGTACAGCGGTGACAACCAGTATGCTGCTCTTTGACTTTTCTATTTGATTGATGGTAGCGTATCTTCCTGATTGGACAGTTGCAATCATCATTTTCTATGCAGGCAGTTTTAGACGGAGCTGGGCCAGTGTATAAACAGGGAGTGGAACCAGCATTTACCAGCAGGACTGGAGTGGGCCTAGCATTTACCAGTAAGACCGGAGTGGGACCAGCATTTACCAGCAAAACTGGAGTAAAATGGGCATGTGTCAGCAGGACTGGAGTGGGACCAGGGTTCACCAGCAGGACTGGAGTGGGATGGGTAATTACCAGTAGAACTGTACTGGGATCGTTGTTCACCAGCAGGACTGGGCTGGGTTGTGTATTCACCAGGAGATGGGTAGGATGGGTACTTTAACAAGAAATGGGACGAGCATTAACTGTGGAATGAGCAGCACTATGAAACCTGGTGAGTAAATGACTACAAGAGAGCACTGGTAGTGAGGGCAAGCGAGCAAAGTGAAGAGTGAAATCTGTTGACTACACTGTGGATCAGGGTCTGGGCCTTCCACAGGATCAAGGACCCATGTGATGGAAGTCCTGCCTTTGGAGAGCTGCCTGCCAATCAGAAGCTGGCAGCTCCTTCACTGAGCAGCGCCACCACAGAGGCAGTGGCTGCTGCCAGTGGAGCACCTATCCGAGGCTCAGAAGCCGTGCTGGACCCAGGCCACAGGTCGGTCAGGGCAGGAGGGGTCTCGCGGGGCGGGGGTTACGGGGGAGGGGGGTGTAAAGCGGTCAGTAGCAAGGGCAAGGGGTAGCTCTCAGCGGGCCACACCCTTTCCGATGCCCGGTCCCTCATTCAGGCACTAAGTGCCTTTTAACGAGGGACCCCACCCCCAGAGCCGGAAAGCAGCCCGCATGGTTTTTGGTACCGTGCTTCCCATGCAGCGACAGGGCCACCCGCCGCACAGCTAACTGCGCAGGTGGTGGGATAAGGCTCTTAATTGGGTATTAATTGCCCAGTTAAGGCCCTCAATTGACAGCGTGGCGGGAAGGCCGTTCACAGGCCTTCTGCCCTGGAGTTAATTTTGGCGGAGTTGGGAAGGTGGCGGGGTTCCCCCCACCACCACGCCAACCAATTTTATGCTCTTCCCACGTCCAAACCCGACGTGGGGGATAAAATTACCCCCCAAATGTAAGAATTTACCCCCAGATTTCAAGCAGTGAAGAACAAAGTCTGACCAGACCTCTACTCATTCAGTCAATGGACAGAAGATATAGCTAGTATTTTAATAGTTAAATTGATCATGTGCTTGATTGTGCTGTGCAATGCAAGTATATTTTTTATTATAATTACAATTGGAATATCACTGAATTATATTTTCTAGTGCGTTCCATTTAACAGTAAAAAAATAATTCCTATTGCTAATTCTTGTTACTTGCTGGCATATCTTCCATTTTTGGAAAATCATCATCTCCAAGTCTGTTGCACACTCCATTTTTGGGCATTACCATTCTGTGAAACATCGATACACCTACAGCAGCACAATTCCACCAGCAGAAATGTGCTGATCCACATAAGCTCCACCTCCCCACAGCTATACCTATCTCCACAGCATCTCTCTGAGCAGAAGTCAGCCAAGGAAGATCCACTACTTAATTAAAAACAAATTAATGATTGGAATCTTTTTGTTGTCATAACCCTACTCAACATCAAAACATATGCAATAATATCCATTGTATTCATAGCAGCATATTAACATTCAAGACATGTGTCATGTATTGCAGGTACGTAGTTCTCACTTATCGTGACACCCTTGAACATAAATGACCCGGCCTTTGTCGAGTCAACATAGTGAAGACCCAATTTACATCACTCTTTCACAATTCCAGCTGTATGGTAAATGGGCCTGAACACCGAGAACTCTTTGACAGATACAATTTCCTTTTTCCACCTCTTGAGCTTTCGTGTTCTTATGTTGATTGAAGACAAGAGTTTGCTAAGAGTCTGGCAAAAAATGTGATCGAGAGATATGAAATGTACTGTGGGATATGCTATTTCCTAGACAGTGAGACTGGTCAGATGAATTGCAATCATCTTTTCCAGTCCTATACATGCCCTTGTCCCGAATAGTTGACCACGCCTATCCTACAGGATGCTCATTGTATTTTGGAACAACTTTTATAGAATTTGGTAAGAAAAATGGAAAGTCCTGGACCTTTTTACATAATCCATTAAGGTTCAAAGAACTTGCATTTATATAGTGCCTTTCACAACCTCAGAACCACCAAAGCACTTTAGAGCCAACAAATTACTTCTCGAAGTGCAGTCACTCTTGTAATGTAGGAAACTTGGCAGTAAATTGGTGTACAGCAAGCTCCCATAAACAGCAATGTGATAATGACCAGATTATCTGTTTTAATGCTGGTTGAGAGTTCAATACTGGACAAAGATAGATAGGGTTAAGTGATCCCACAACCAACAGATCAGATCAAACTCTGCAGTCCTGCCACATCCAGTTGTGAATGGTGATAGACAGTTAAACAACTAACAAGAGGAGGAGGCTCCACAAATATCCCCATCCTCGACGACGGGGGAGCCCAGCACATCAGTGCAAAAGACAAAGCTGAAGCATTTGCATTCATCTTCAGGCCAGAAGTGCCAAGTGGTTGATTCATCTCGGCCTCCTCCTGAGGACCCCAGCATCACAGATGTCAGTCTTCAGCCAATCCGATTCACTCCATGTGATATCAAGAAATGGCTGAAGACACTGGATACTGCAAAGGCTATGGGCCCTAACAACATTCCGGCAATAGTACTGAAGACCTCTGCTCCAGAACTTTCTGCACCCCGAGCCAAGCTGTTCTGGTACAGCTACAACACTGGCATCTACCCGGCAATGTGGAAAACTGCTCAGTTATGTCCTGTGCACAAAAAGCAGGACGAATCCAACCCGGCCAATTATCGCTCTATCAGTCTACTCTTGATCATCAGCAAAGTGATGCAAGGGGCTGCCGACAATGCTATCAAGCGGCACTTGCTCAGCAATAACCGGCTCACTGATGCTCAGTTTGGGTCCCGTCAAGGCCACTCTACTCCTGATCTCATTACAGCCTTAGTCCAAACATGGACAAAAGAGCTGAACTCCAGAGGTGAGGTGACAGTGACTGCCCTTAACATCAAGGCAGCACTTGACAGAGTATGACATCAAGGAGCCCCAGCAAAACTGCAGTCAATGGGAATCGGGAGGAAACTCCCATCTGGTTGGAGTCATACCTAGCACAAAGGAAGATGGTTGCAGTTGTTGGAGGTCAATCATCTCAGTCGCAGGACATTACTGCAGCAGTTCCTCAGGGTAGTGTCCTAGGCCCAACCATCTTCAGTTGCTTTATCAATTACCTTCCCTCCATCATAAGGTCAGAAGTGGGGATGTTCACTGATGACTGCACAACATTCAGCACGGTTCGTGGCTCCTCAGATACTTAAGCAGCCCGTGTCCAGATACAGCAAGACCTGGACAACATCCAGGCTTGGGCTGATAGGTGGCAAGTAACATTTGTGTCACACAAGTGCCAGGCAATGACCATCTCAAACAAGAGAGAACTAACCATTTCCCCTTGATGTTCAATGGCATTACCATTGCTGAATCCCCCACTTTCAACATCTTGGGGGTTACCATTGACCACAAATGAACTGAACCAGCCACATAAATGCCGTGGGTACAAGAGCAGGTCAGAGGCTAGGAATTCTGTGGCGAGTAGCTCACTTCCTGTCTACCCAATGCTTGTCCACCATCTACAAGGCACAAGTTAGAATTGTTATAGAATACTTTCCACTTGCCTGGATGGGTGCAGCTCCAACAACACTCAAGAAGCTCGACACCGTTCAGGACAAAGCAGCCTACTTGATTGGCACCCCATCCACCACCTTTAATTCACTCCCTTCACCACCGATGCACAGTGACAGTAGTGTGGACCATCGACAAGATGCACTGCAGCAACTCACTAAGGCGCCTTCAACAGCACCTTCCAAACCTGCGACTGCTACCACCTAGAAGGACAAGGGCAGCAGATGCATGGGAACATCACCACCTGCAAGTTCCCCTCCAAGCCACACACCGTCCTGATTTGGAACTATATCACATTCCCTTCACTGTTGTTGTGTCAAAATCCTGGAACTCCCTAGCTAACAGCACTGTGGGTGTACCCACACCGCATGGACTGCAGCGGTTCAAGAAGGCAGCTCACCACTACCTTCTCAAGGGCAATTAGGGATGGGCAATAAATGCTGGCCTAGCCAGCGATGCCTACATCACATGAATGAATTAAAAAAATCCCTGCTCTTCTTTGAAATAGTGTCATGGGACCTTTTACTTCTACCCGAGAAGGCAGATGGGGCCTCAGTGCCGCATTCCCTCAGTGCTGCACCAGAATGCCAGCCTAGATTTTGTGAAGTTTCTGCAATGGTACTTGATCGCACAAAGTTCATGCCAACATCTAAGTTTTGAAAAACTATCAGAGTGTGGTAAGACTGTAAACCATACACAGGAATCATGTTGTGTTAGAGCCCCAAACTTTACAAGTATCGCTTGTGGAGTTCACATGCCTTTTGCAGTGGCAGACACGGAGGCACTTCAAGTAAAGTGCTGTTTCTAAATGACCTCATATTAGTTCTAATGTTTCTGCTCA